>NW_024424008.1:23105585-23147084 GCF_017311325.1 Ursus maritimus
GACCCAGCCATTGCACTACTGGGTATTTACCCCAAAGATACAGATGTAGTGAAGAGAAGGGCTATATGCACCCCAATGTTCATAGCAGCATTGTCCACAATAGCTAAATTGTGGAAGGAACCGAGATGCCCTTCAACAGATGACTGGATTAAAAAGTTGTGGTCCATATATACAATGGAATATTACTCAGCAATCAGAAAGAACGAGTTCTCAACATTTGCTGCAACATGGACGGCACTGGAGGAGATAATGCTAAGTGAAGTAAGTCAAGCAGAGAAAGACAACTATCATATGATTTCTCTCATCTATGGAACATAAGAACTAGGATGATCGGTAGGGGAAGAAAGGGAGAAAGAAAGGGGGGGTAATCAGAAGGAGGAATGAAGCATGAGAGACTATGGACTCTGGGAAACAAACTGAGGGCTTCAGAGGGGAGAGTTTTGGGGGAATGGGATAGACTGGTGATGGGTAGTAAGGAGGGCACGTATTGCATGGTACACTGGGTGTTATATGCAACTAATGAATCATCGAACTTTACATCAGAAACCAGGGATGTACTGTACAGTGACTAACATAATATAAGAAAAAAAACATTTAAAAAAAAAAAGAATGGGGAGCTATGGAGAATTTATTTAAAAAAAAAAAAGGAGTCATGTAGTCAAATAGATGTTACCAAAATTCCACTGTAAAGTGAACGAAATCAGGCCTTGTCTGGCTCAAGGTCAAATAAGATATGAGAAATGTTCTGCCATTCCATAGCTCTATTTCCCATTTTTCTACAATATATATCCCAGGTCTAGGTATTTTTCCACAAACAAGTAATCCCTTTTTCTACTCATCATTGGGTTTCCATCTGGAGACTGGATTCTGTGCAATAACGAGTAAGGATTCAAATGATCTTGTTTCTTTTTATTTGGTTTATATTTAGGGAATATTTCTTAAGTTCTAGTTACTGTGAATATAATCTGTAGTTATCTACATTTTATAGTAGAGAAAAGCAGGCTGACAAAATTTTACTTGGCCGAGACCTGCTGCTGATCAATGGCAAACCTAGATACACATGCAGGCACTTGGCCACCTATGTTCTTACCACGAAGCACGCCATTGTCCTCCATTATCCCCGCTGCCACCTGCACCTGGTTTCATCACACCAAACTTCTTTGGCACCAGGAAAATGAAGACAAAGGCAGAACCCTCTGACATTGAGGAGATCAGAGTCAAATGTGAACCATTAAGATTAAGATGTTCATATTTCATGTGTTGTGCTGTCATTTGGCGGGTTCGAGTATAAAATTTCCTGAATCCGAGACAAAATACTGGGACCTCTCCCACCTGCAGAGCACCACAGTGTTCCCAAACTGAGCAGTACACTAGAGTTTCTTGGGTACCTTTTATACTATATTTCTAGGCTTTATTCTTGATCTCTAACCCCAGGTGTGAGACCTAGGAATCTAATGTTTAAAAGGCTGCCCAGGTGACTTTTGTAGGATGATCAACTTTTTAGAGAGCCAACACAAGACACAGTCATACCAGACCTAAAAAATAAATAACTAGAAACACAAGTAACTATATACATGAGTGGTATTACTTTACTGTATATATAAAAAATGAAGTGTCTATCTGATATGATATATTCTGTGTATTTACTTTTTAATTGTACTAATGCTATTGTTTAAACAGCTGTAGGATTATAGCTGTGGCAATTAGTAGCAATTAATCATATGACTAATTAACCAAGAAATATGCATGAGGAAAACATAATATTTTTGTATTTATTTTTGTTCTCTGATACTGTAATTTAACTCTTTTTAACTCTATTAGAATTTTAATTTTTATAGTCTGCATTGTGGTGTATTCTTAAATTACATAAATGCACGTAAAAATAAGACTTCTTAAAAAGAAATCATCAATAAGCCCTTTGAAGCAGATATCATTCATAGAACTTCAGCCTTTGAGATATCTTTCTTTTACTTAACGTAGTGGCGATACTGAATACAGTCAAACATAAAATTCACTCTGACATGCAGTTCTGCTTTTATGAAGCCCGCATTACAATGATATCTGGTATCATTCCATTGTGATGATATTAAACTAAATATCCTCTAGAAAAAGGCATTTGAGCATGGAATAGTTGGGACTTTACTTACTAGTACAGTAGACTTTTAGACTTGCAAGAATTGGTTTCCTGCTTTCAAAAGTAATCACCCACTTTGCATCTGCAGGCTTGTTTTGAGAGACCATTTGTTTATCCTTTGGGTCCTTTGCATCTCTCTGTTCATCATGCTAACCATATCTAAAAATCTACATCATTTTCAAACACTGAAGCGCACTGAATGTCATCCTAAGTTACACCTCTTTCTCAGGGAAAATGGTTTTAGGTACAGATAATTTGAACTTCTGAAAGTGAAGTTGAATTAAGTTACGGTTTTAGTGAAGAAATTGGGAAATAAGTATTTAACTTGGCTGCCCTTTTCTGGTGATATTTTGTATGATTGTTTGTTTTTAGTTCTGAAGCAGTCTCATTTCTAAAATGAGTCTTTTTTTTTCCCCACCGTGTGAATTTTTGTTGCAGTCTAAATGTAACATCAAACATCTCATCTTTTTCTAAGCCCTTTATGGCCTCTTCAAAGGTCATCACATAGCTTTGGAGAAAAAATATATACATTACTGTTTTACTATAATCCTTTCTCCATTTTTATCTTCAGTGTATTAGGTGTATTAGAGAAGGATTTTCTTCTTGGCCCAAACTTTGAAAACAGTATCAGACCAACATTTTAGCATCTTTTGTATGGCAGGCAACAATGATAGCCATCTTGCAGGCACATCCCTGAAGGGATTATTTCCTTTAATTTGTATAAAGTTGAAAATCTCACTAAGAGTGCCTGTGCATCTTCAGGAAACTCAGAAGTGATCATAAACATCCATTATGAAAGCATTCATTTTGCAGGTCACCAAATCATACCCCTTCTTATCAGTGGGCATAAGGTATGTAGGACAATTAGCAGATCTTTTCATTTTCTTTGATAAGAAGTCTATAGACTAAAAGGAATCTGCCAGAATTTGCTTTTGCACTGTTTGTTAGACATGCAAATTAGGGATCAAAGTCTAGTTTATATTTGGACAAAGTATCAAGAATCTTTTGTTTTATGTTTTCTGCAACGTCATTAAAATTTTCATACAAATCAAGAAAATAATTTGAAAAATACACTTTTCATATCAAAGTATTTCAGAGTTAGGTGGAATTTATATTGTTATGATTCAATGTATCACCATACTCAGCAGAAAACATACTCATTGGTAAGATCTCACAGAAGAGCTCTGCTCTGTGAGGGGCCAACTCATCTGTTATCAAAATTTCCCCTTTTGTTTGTCATGGGACAATTTATTTTAACCTCTGAATCAGGGAATGTAACCTTACTAAGTTTCAGACAACAATCAAGGGAATAACAGTATAATGTGTGTTCATTCATGTGGTATCCCCAAGTTAATTCGACTGCTGTTATTTTTTCCTGAGCATTAATGTCTTAGACTTTTTAAAAAGCCAAACTAAACAAACAAATAAAACCTAACAAAAACAAAAACTTTTTGATTATTTTAAAAGTACTTGATTGGGTCTCGGAGGAGTTAAGATGGCGGAGGAGTAGGAGACACCGTTTTCAGCCGGTCCTCCGAGTCGAGCTGGATAGGTACCAGACCAGCCTAAACAACCACGGAACCAGCCTGAGACGCAGGAAGATACATCTGGATCTCTACAAATGAACATCTCCAGCGCTGAGTATTGAGGTACGAAGCGGGGAGCCATGAAACTGTGCACAGATATCGGAAGATAAACGGAAGGGGGAGGGAGCCGCCGCGTTCGGGTGCCGGGAAGCGGTAGCCACTTGCACGGGAGAGCGGGCGGGGCTCGCGGTCGGCACCCGCAAAACAGCAGACTGAGACCGTGAGCCGGGTGCGCGCGCCACCAGGCATCTCGCGGAACCCCGGAATCCTGGTGCGCTCACTGGATCCAGACTGAGACCGGGAGCTTCCGGAGCGCGTGCGCGCGGGGCGGCTGGCGGCTGGCGGCATTAGAAACACAAAGGACAGAGACGCGCCGGCCCTGGAAGTGAGGGCTGGGACGCCGGGTGTGGGGCGCACAACCCGGGACGCTGCAGGGTTGAGCAGCACCAACAGAGACAGAGTTAAAGTGGCCAGAACATTAGTAGAGAACGGGCCGCAATCCCTCTGTTCTGTGACAGAGGCTGAAATTTGGCCGCTGCTGCTCTGACTCTCAGAAGAGGCACAGCAAACCGCCAGGGAAAGCCGCCAGAGAACAAAAGCCTGGAAATACCGGCTCAGGGAGTGCCCATCCCCATCCCCCCTCGCAGGGGACACGGAGACTCTAACCAAACAGGGTTGCCTGAGTATCGGCGCGGCAGGCCCCTCCCCCAGAACACAGAAGGCAGGCTGAAAAATCAAGAAGCCCACAACCCGAGGCGCCGGGGTGGCGCAGTCATTGAGCGCCTGCCTTCGGCTTAGGGCGTGATCCCGGCGTTCCGGAAAGGAGTCCCTCATCGGGCTCCTCCGCTGGGAGCCTGCTTCTTCCTCTCCCACTCCCCTGCTTCTGTTCCCTCTCTCGCTGGTTGGCTGCCACATAAATAAATAAATAAAATCTTTAAAGAAGAAGCCCACATCCCTAAGATCCCTATAAAACAAGGGGCACGGCCTGGGACCCAGTCAATAATTTGGGCTCTGGAAACCCCGCAACCTCTCTTCATCAGAATGACAAGAAGGAGAAGCCCCCCCCAGCAAAGAAAAGACAGTGAGACTGTGGCCTCTGCCACAGAAATAATGGATATGGATGTAACCAAATTATCAGAAATGGAATTCAGAGTAACGATGGTCAAAATGATGAGTAGAATTGAAAAAACTATTAACGAAAAGGTTACTGAGAATATAGAATCCCTAAGGACAGAAATGAGAGCGAATCTGACAGAAATTAAAAATTCTATGAGCCAAATGCAGGCAAAACTAGAGGCTCTGACGGCCAGGGTCGCAGAAGCAGAGGAACGGGTTAGTGAATTGGAGGATGGGTTAATAGAGGAAAAAATGAAAATAGAAGATGGTCTTAAAAAAATCCACGCCCACGAATGTAGGTTACGGGAGATTACTGACTCAATGAAACGATCCAATGTTAGAATCATCGGCATCCCCGAGGGGGTGGAGAAAAACAGAGGTCTAGAAGAGATATTTGAACAAATTGTAGCTGAAAACTTCCCTAATCTAGCAAGGGAAACAAACATTCGTGTCCAAGAGGCAGAGAGGACCCCTCCCAAGCTCAACCACGACAAACCTACGCCACGTCACGTCATAGTGCAATTCGCAAATATTAGATGCAAGGATACAGTATTGAAAGCGGCCAGGGCAAAGAAATTTCTCACGTACCAAGGCAAAAGCATCAGAATTACGTCAGACCTGTCTACACAGACCTGGAATGAGAGAAAGGGTTGGGGGAGCATATTTAAAGCTCTTTCAGAGAAAAACATGCAGCCAAGGATCCTTTATCCAGCAAGGCTGTCATTCAGAATTGATGGAGAAATAAAGACATTTCAGAATCGCCAGTCACTAACCAATTTTGTAACCACGAAACCAGCCCTACAGGAGATATTACGGGGGGTTCTATAAAAGTAAAAAGGCCCCAAGAGTGATACAGAACAGAAAGTCACAGCCAATACAAACAAAGACTTTACTGGCAACATGGCAACATTAAAATCATATCTCTCAGTAATCAGTCTTAATGTAAATGGTTTGAACCATCCCATAAAACGCCACAGGGTTGCAGATTGGATAAAAAGAAATGACCCATCCATTTGCTGTCTACAAGAGACTCATTTCGAACCCAAAGATGCATTCAGACTGAGAGTAAGGGGATGGAGTACCATCTTTCACGCAAATGGACCTCAAAAGAAAGCTGGGGTAGCAATTCTCATATCAGATAAATTGGATTTTAAACTACAGACTATAGTTAGAGATGCAGAAGGGCACTATATTATTCTTAAGGGAAGTATTCAACAAGTGGATATGACAATTATAAATATATATGCCCCCAACAGGGGAGCAGCAAGATACACAAGCCAACTCTTAACCAGAATAAAGAGACATATAAATAAAAATACATTAATAGTAGGGGACCTCAACACTCCACTCTCAGAAATAGACAGAACACCCTGGCAAAAACTAAGCAAAGAATCAAAGGCTTTGAATGCCATACTCGACGAGTTGGACCTCATAGATATATATAGAACACTACACCCCAGAACCAAAGAATACTCATTCTATTCTAATGCCCATGGAACATTCTCAAGAATAGACCATGTTCTGGGACACAAAACAGGTCTCAACCGATACCAAAAGATTGAAATTATCCCCTGCATATTCTCAGACCACAACGCTCTGAAATTGGAACTCAACCACAAGGAAAAATTTGGAAGAAACTCAAACACTTGGAGACTAAGAACCATCCTGCTCAGGAATGACTCGATAAACCAGGAAATCAAAAATCAAATTAAACAATTTATGGAGACCAATGAGAATGAAAATACAACAGTCCAAAACCTATGGGATACTGCAAAGGCAGTCCTAAGGGGGAAATACATAGCCATCCAAGCCTCACTCAAAAGAATAGAAAAATCTAAAATGCAGTTTTTATATTCTCACCTCAAGAAGCTGGAACAGCAACAGAGGGACAGGCCTAATCCACGCACGAGGAAGCAGTTGACCAAAATTAGAGCTGAAATCAATCAAGCAGAAACCAGAAGTACAGTAGAGCAGATCAACAGGACTAGAAGCTGGTTCTTTGAGAGAATCAATAAAATTGACAGACCACTGGCAAGACTTATCCAAAAGAAAAGAGAAAGGACCCAGATTATTAAAATTATGAATGAAAAAGGAGAGGTCACGACGAACACCATTGAAATTGGAAGGATTATTAGAAATTTTTATCAACAGCTATATGCCAATAAACTAAGCAATCTGGAAGAGATGGAATCCTTCCTGGAAACCTATAAACTACCAAGATTGAAACCGGAAGAAATTGATTCCTTAAACAGGCCAATTAATTATGAAGAAATTGAGTCAGTGATAAACAACCTTCCAAATAACAAAACTCCAGGCCCGGACGGTTTTCCTGGGGAATTCTACCAAACATTCAAAGAAGAAATAATACCTATTCTCCTAAAGCTATTTCAAAAAATAGAAACAGAAGGAAAGCTACCAAACTCATTCTATGAGGCCAATATTACCTTGATCCCCAAACCAGGCAAAGACCCCCTCAAAAAGGAGAATTACAGACCGATTTCCCTAATGAATATGGACGCCAAAATCCTCAACAAGATACTTGCTAATAGAATCCAACAGTACATTAAAAGGATTATCCATCACGATCAAGTGGGATTCATACCTGGGATGCAAGCGTGGTTCAATATTCGCAAATCAATCAGCGTGATACATCATATCAACAAGAAAAGACTCAGGAACCATATGATCCTCTCAATCGATGCCGAAAAAGCATTTGACAAAATACAGCATCCTTTCCTGATTAAAACCCTTCAGAGTGTAGGAATAGAAGGTACATTTCTCAATCTCATAAAAGCCATCTATGAAAAGCCTACTGCAAATATTATTCTCAATGGGGAAAAGCTGGAAGCCTTTCCCTTAAGATCAGGAACTCGACAAGGATGCCCACTCTCGCCACTATTATTCAACATAGTACTAGAAGTCCTTGCAACAGCAATCAGACGACAAAAAGGGATCAAAGGTATTCAAATTGGCAAAGAAGAAGTCAAAATGTCTCTCTTTGCAGATGACATGATACTCTATATGGAAAACCCAAAAGAAGCCACTCCCAAACTATTAGAAGTTATAGAGCAATTCAGTAACGTGGCGGGATACAAAATCAATGCTCAGAAATCAGTTGCATTTCTATACACGAATAACGAGACCGAAGAAAGAGAAATTAGGGAATCCATCCCATTTACAATAGCACCAAAAACCATACGTTACCTTGGAATTAACTTAACCAGAGACGTAAAGGACCTATATTCTAGAAACTATAAATCACTCTTGAAAGACATTGAGGAAGACATAAAAAGATGGAAAGATATTCCATGCTCATGGATTGGAAGAATTAACATAGTTAAAATGTCCATGCTACCCAGAGCAATCTACACTTTCAATGCTATCCCGATCAAAATACCGAGGACATTTTTCAAAGAACTGGAACAAATAGTCCTTAAATTTGTATGGAAACAGAAAAGGCCCCGAATCTCCAAGGAACTGTTGAAAAGGAAAAACAAAGCTGGGGGCATCACAATGCCGGATTTCGAGCTGTACTACAAAGCTGTGATCACAAAGACAGCATGGTACTGGCACAAAAACAGACACATAGACCAATGGAACAGAATAGAGAGCCCAGAAATGGACCCTCGGCTCTTTGGGCAACTAATATTTGATAAAGCAGGAAAAAACATCCGGTGGGAAAAAGACAGTCTCTTCAATAAATGGTGCTGGGAAAATTGGACAGCTACATGCAAAAGAATGAAACTTGACCACTCTCTCACACCATACACAAAAATAAACTCCAAATGGATGAAAGACCTCGATGTGAGACAGGAATCCATCAAAATTCTAGAGGAGAACATAGGCAGCAACCTCTACGACATCGGCCAAAGCAACCTTTTTCATGACACATCCCCAAAGGCAAGAGAAACAAAAGATAAAATGAATTTATGGGACTTCATCAAGATTAAAAGTTTCTGCACAGCCAAGGAAACAGTCAGAAAAACTAAGAGGCAGCCCACGGAATGGGAGAATATATTTGCAAATGACACTACAGATAAAGGACTGGTATCCAAGATCTACAAAGAACTTCTCAAACTCAATACACGAGAAACAAATAAACAAATCAAAAAATGGGCAGAAGATATGAACAGACACTTTTCCAATGAAGACATACAAATGGCTAACAGACACATGAAAAAATGTTCAAAATCATTAGCCATCAAGGAAATTCAAATCAAAACCACACTGAGATACCACCTTACGCCAGTTAGAATGGCAAAAATAGACAAGGCAAGAAACAACAATTGTTGGAGAGGATGTGGAGAAAGGGGATCCCTCCTACATTGTTGGTGGGAATGCAAGTTGGTACAGCCACTCTGGAAAACAGTGTGGAGGTCCCTTAAAAAGTTAAAAATTGAGCTACCCTATGATCCAGCCATTGCACTACTGGGTATTTACCCCAAAGATACAGACGTAGTGAAGAGAAGGGCCATATGCACCCCAATGTTCATAGCAGCAATGTCCACAATAGCTAAATCGTGGAAGGAGCCGAGATGCCCTTCAACAGATGACTGGATTAAGAAGTTGTGGTCCATATATACAATGGAATATTACTCAGCTATCAGAAAGAACGAGTTCTCAACATTTGCTGCAACATGGACGGCACTGGAGGAGATAATGCTAAGTGAAATAAGTCAAGCAGAGAAAGACAACTATCATATGATTTCTCTCATCTATGGAACATAAGAACTAGGATGATCAGTAGGGGAAGAAAGGGATAAAGAAAGGGGGGGTAATCAGAAGGGGGAATGAAACATGAGAGACTATGGACTATGAGAAACAAACTGAGGACTTCAGAGGGGAGGGGGGTGGGGGAATGGGATAGACGGGTGATGGGTAGTAAGGAGGGCACGTATTGCATGGTGCACTGGGTTTTATACACAACTAATGAATCATCGAGCCTTACATCGGAAACCGGGGATGTACTGTATGGTGACTAACATAATATAATAAAAAATCATTAAAAAAAAAATAAATAAAAAAAATAAAAGTACTTGATTGGTTTATCCCAAAATTATAAAATTCCACAAATTCACATCTCTACTGTGCCAAAATTCCCAATTCCTGTATATTGTGTATATCTTCTATATATTCCTTTCTGTACATTATGCAGTATGCTTTGTTTGATTCATTTTTGACCATAATCCAGTTGTATATGTCCTTCCATCAGTCATGAAAGAATATGGTTGTTTAATTTTCTTTGTTGGGGTCTGGGTGATGCTGGTGTTTGTATTGTCATCATTTTCACTTTACTTTTCTTTACCTGACCTCTTAGAAAACATGGTCACAGCATTTACAATGTAAAAAATTAAACTAGCATTATCTCAATAAAAAACACAACAGTCATTCTATATAGGCAAAGCCACAGCGGGACTGTTAACACTCCTGATTGCAATGTACTTAAGTTGCACACTTAAGTCATTCACTCAGACCATTGCCACGAAGTGAACTGCAAATCCCAGCTGCCAATATCAGTAGTCAGAAGAAAAAAAATAGCAACAGCAACTATGAAGGACAGTCTATTCCATATACATTTGATACTAACAAGTATGTTACTTTCAGTCCCCTTTTTTAAGGCTGCCATATGGATTTTGTACTTTTTCCCTGACTTTTTGTCCCCATTTCTGAATACTGTGGTCTTTTGCTTCCCAGGGAATGGTTCCCTGGGATGTGAGACATTCAGTACCCAAACTGTAGTTGTCCTAGGCAACCAGGATGATTGGTCACCCTACCTATTGGTCAGGGTCATAGTAGAGCCCAGCTGGAATGTTTATTACTGAACTTCCATGCCACCATAATAGTTCTGAGCTGAGCTCCTTGTCTGATTGTTCTGACTGTGGTCTGATTCCCTAATGTTGAGCATCCAGACAGAACCCCAGCTAGGAAAAAATGGAGTTATCAGGAGGGAACAGCTATAAGGTGTGGGGCTTAGAAGACAGAACAAAAAAAAAAAATATTGTCTTTGAGTCAGACTGAGAAAGAAAAATACAATATGGTTTCACTTATATATGGAATCCAAAAAACAAAACAAGTAAGTAAACAAACAGCAGGAACAGATTCATAAATACAGAGAAGAAACGTGGTTGCCAGAGGCACAAGGGATGGGAAGGATGGGCAAAATGATTGAAGAGTAGTGGGAAGTACAGCTTCTGGTTATGGAATCAACAAGTTGCAGGGATGAAAGATACAGCATAGGGAATATAATCAATGGTATTAAAATAGTGTTGTATGGTGACAGATGGTAGCTGCACTTATGGTGAGCATAGGGTAATGTATAGACTTGTTGAATTACTATGTTGTACACCTGTGACTAATGTAACAGTGTGTGTCAGCGATACTTCAGTTTAAAAATAAAGTTGGTCTAGAAGATGATAAAGGCACTCATGATATAACACTACTTTTGAAATTATTAAGCCTCAAAAGATCTAAAATTATTAAGCAGCAGAAAGTAAAGACCCAACTCCTTAGCAAGGTACCAATGGTGCACTGGTGAGTTAGCTTCTGTCTTACTCCAGGCTTTTCTTCAGCCTTAACATTTTGCAGCAAGGTTTAACTCCTTGCTCTTTCATTTCCCCCAGAACATCACCCTCTGTCATTCTCTATCATGGGCCTTGCAATCCTTTCCCTCCAAAATGCCTTTTCTCCAGCTTTCTGCTTGGTTAATGCCCACTCATCCTTTAATTTGTAGATAGTATGTTACTTCCTCCAGTAAGTTCTTCCTCACCCCTAGCCTGGGATGAATGCTTCTCTTACCTAAAATCTATGCTTATGCTCATAATATAGCTTATAAATCCCTGGGATAATTGTGTGTCTCTGTTGCTGGATCCTGAGGGCATACACTCTGGTTTTTATCTTTGTATCAAAAGTTTCTAGGATTACTTGTGGCATTTTGTTAAGTTCTTAATAAATGTTTGACAATTGTCCTGAATAACTAAATGATGACTAAATAAACCATGAGCGAATGTCAAATACTGTTATCAACTACCATAATGATGTGAAATATTGTTATTTCCTGAACATATATGAGCTCATTAGTAACCTACCCATAACTCATTCCAAAGAACTTTTCAATCATTATGACAAAGTGTTTTTGTTTTTGTTTTTAATAATTAAGGCCCTGTATAAATAACTTCCCTTAAAATTAAGTTTAGCCATATAAAGCTACTGTTTTGGTCAATTCATAATGGTTGAATATGAACACTTCAGTATCGTTTAATCTAATAGATACTATTCAGAAAAATTAACAAACATTAGATATCACCATACTTAAAGAAATAACCACCCCTATTAAAATGTCCCAGAACTTTCAAGGTAGATTACTGCAAACCCAATTGTTACCCTAAAAGAAAAAAAAAATCACTAATACCAAAATCCTGGACTTTGGCACAATGTTCTGCATAAGTATGGAGATAAGTCCTCTTCTTTTTATACTACATTTGCTCAAGAAGGCTATAACATCACAAGATTGCCTAAAAGCATAAGAATAACAAAGAGATTTGGGATAACCTAGGACATGGCATGAACTTATGTGACTGGGTCTATATGGTAGAGCTGGAGGCCACCAGACATGGTTTGTTTCCAGGCAATGGATGCCATATATCACCCACAACAAAAGCACATTCTAGGCATTCTTGATTTTTAAAATCTAGGCCACAGAGGGAGAGCACAAGTTTATTCTTCCATTTAACTATTAATAATATCTCATTGGATGATTAACAAAGGAAACAATTATTCCTTTTAGGAGAATGTAATTTTTTTTTATTACAGAAATCTATTTGTTTTCTACAACTGTGTAAAAAAACATCGCAAACTGTGTGGCTTAAAACAACTCCCATTTATTATCTCATAGTTCTACAGAACAGAATTTGAGCAGGCTCAACTGAGCTCTCTGCTCATAATACCACAAGATTGAAATCAAGGCTATGCTGTGTTCCCATCTGAAACTCAAGATCCTTTTCCAAACTCGTTCAGATTGCTGCAAATCTATAATTCCTTGTGGTTGTAGGACTGAAGTCTCTTTTTCCTGTTGGCTGTCAGCCAGGGTCACTCTCTGCTAGCTCTGAGAGTAGAGGCCACCCACGTTATTTCTCCTGTGTCCCACTCCATTTTCAAATCAGCAAAGGCACATTTTTGCATTCAAAAGCAAATATTTCTCACTTTGAATCTCTCTGACTTTCCTTCCTGCCACTGGCCATAGGAAGAAAACTTCCTGCTTTTAAAAGATTTATGTAATTAGATTTTACCCACCTAAATGATCTCCTTGTAATTAAATTAAAGCCTAATGATTATTAACCTTAATTTCATATGCAAAATCCCTTTTTTCCGTGTTATAGTAACATAATCAGGGTGTAATATCTCATGATATTCAGTCCCACAGATTAGGTTGGGGTACTTGGGGGGGGGCATTTTATGATTATGGGTGGTGGTGTAGGATCCTGAACCCTAAGGTAGTCAGACCAGAACAGCAGTGCTCTTCAGAGAACAGGGACAGAACAGAGGTGGCCTGTTTGAGTGGATGCTGTGTTTTAATGGTAAATATAAGATGGGAGAGAAGTGACAATTTCAGTGGCCATATTGATACAGAATAGGATGTCAGGGGATGGGATGCATTAAAAATAGAAAATGGGTGCCAGGTATGGGTCAAGCCTTCATTGGTAAAGTGACCAGTTTGCTGTATGTGAGGATTATCTGTTTATTATCTGTTTATCTTTCTTGATGTAAGATTCTTGAGAGTTAGTACTATTTTTTTCATTTATTCTGTAACTCCCCTACTAAGCATAGTGCCTGGCACTAATGGGTAGATGGATGCACAAAAGTATTAATGCATGATCTGATGAATCACTAGGTCAAATAATTCATTAAAATGTTATATATAGGCAGAGGAAAGCACCAGAATGAGCCCATGAAGGTGTTTCTTAACCCAAACCTTCTGAAATGCAGCTCTCCTTAAAATCACCACTGTTGAAGGCTGCCTGACAACTTCGACCCTAAGAACATTAAAGTCTTTTTCATCTCTATTTTCCCAGGTGTGGGGAGAGGGATATTGCTCCTACCCAGGACCCATTGATATCTAGATAGGAGTGAATGCAGCATCTTTGGAGTAAATGTTTTCCTCTTTCCAGGGACTCAACATGCCTCCTACTTGGTTGTGGCCATGCTATAGGTTCTTAAAGTTTTCTTTTTTGTTTTAAGATTTTATTTATTTTTTTGACAGAGACAGCCAGCGAGAGAGGGAACACAAGCAGGGGGAGTGGGAGAGGAAGAAGCAGGCTCCTAGCAGAGGAGCCTGATGTGGGGCTTGATCCCAGAACGCTGGGATCATGCCCTGAGCCGAAGGCAGACACTTAACGACCGTGCCACCCAGGCGCCCCAAGATTCTTAAAGCTTTCTTAATGAGAATCACTTTAGGGATACCTCTGTGTTAGTTTTCTATTGCTGCAATAATAAATCACCACATACTTTGTGGAACACAAACTTAGCATCTTCTAGTATTCATGGGTCAGGACTCTGGGCAGGCTCAGCTCATTCCTTTTCTCTGGGTTCCAAAAGGCCAAAATCAAGGTGTTAGCTAGCCTGGACTCTTATCTGGAGCCTCTGAGGGAGGGTCTGCTTCCAGGATCATGCAGGTTATTGGAAGAATTTTGTTCCTTGTGGGAGAAGGACTGAGGTCTGCATTTCCTTGCCATCAGCCAGGGGCTAGTCTGTTTCTAGAGACCTTTCTTGGTTTGTTTTGTTTTGTTTTATGTGGGCCTCTACATCTCAGAGCTAAAAGTTGTGTGTCTAATTGTTCTCACATTTGAAATATCTCTGGTATCCCTTTCTGCCCCATCTGTCTTGCTCCCAGCCTGTGAAGAGTTCTCTGTTTATAGGCTCATGTGATTCCATTGGATCCACTCGGACAACCTGGGTATTCTCCCTATGCTAAGGTCCACCATAAAGTTCCTTTATACAGTTTATATATTTATAAAGTTCCTTTTGTCACATAACATAAAATACTCACAGGTGAATATCTTTGGGGAGCCATTCTGCATACCACACCCTTTATTTTCTGGAGCAGGGATACTAGGGAACATGTGGGCATGATATAGGTGGGGCAGCTCCGATCTGGATCTAAATACTGATTATTATTCATACCTTCTCTTTCAGTATTACCTGTTGAAATCTTTCTGGACTAGCTTCCCAGAACCCTGGAATAAGGTTTTCTCATTCAGTGTCAAGTATTAACAATGAATTTCTGTTCATTGATTTGATCATTTATATATTTGAACACCTACCATATGCCAGGTACCTTAAGGAGCTCTTTGGATGGAGCCTCTGCCATTAATGAATTTATAATTCAGTAGATAAACATATAAATAACTAGATGTTTATGATATGGTGTGTTAAGTGAGGTGCTAGAGTCAAAATAGGATGGACCATGGGGACACACAGCAATGGCAGATAAGCCAGGAAAGTGTTGTGTTGGGTGCCAATTATCATATGTATGTGTCAAGAATATTTTTTGTTTTGTCAGAAAGTTGGCTATGTTGTAGTGCAGCCGGTTAAGAGAGGAGACTAACAGATTGTAAGGGAACTATTAACCAAATATTTTATGCAGTGTCAAAGGCACAGAACAGTGATAAGCACTTAGAAGGCAAAGTTTCTGCTCAGAGAAAAAGGCAAACACATTTGAACATATGACATCGCTCTCTTTGGCACACTGTGCACTTATATATTCCTGTTGCAGAAAGCGGTGATTAAAGGGATAACTTAAATGTGTGGGGATTCATTTATATGATAGGGAGACTTATCTTTTCTAGCTAAAATGAAGTCTAAATCCTCTTTTTTTAAAGACGTATTTTATTTACTTAGAGCAGGGGGAGGGGCAGAGGGAGAGGAAGAGAGAGAATCTCAAACAGACTGCACGCTGAGCATGGAGCCCAACATGAGTTCCATCAAAGACCCTGAGATCATGACCTGAGCCAAAATCAAGAGTCAGACACATAAGCGACTAAGCCACACAGGCGCTCCTAAATCCTTTTAAAATCAGTTTGTTTCAGATTTTAAAATTTTTCACCAAACTATATTTTGACTGTCTTCCATGCAGTGCTTCTTTGTATTTTAGGAGTGTGACTAATATACACATAATTTAGTGTATTAATGGCTCTCAATAACGAGCAATATTTGCTTCTACCTTCAGTTTAAAGTTTTTGTTTTGCTGGGACGCCTTGAGTGGCTCAGGTGGTTAAGTGTCTGCCTTTGACACGGGGCTCAATCCCAGGAATGATCCCAGGGTCCTGGGATTGAGCCCCGAGTTGGGCTTCCCACTCAGCTCGGAGTCTGCTTCTCCCTCTGCCTCTGCCCCTCCCCCTTATGTGCATGTGCACGCATGCTCTCTCTCTCTCTCAAATAAAATCTTTAAAAAAAATTTTTTTTAGCTAGTCCTTAAACAATTTTTACAATTGATTATCTGACTGTTCTCAGAAAACTATCTACTATGGATGGTGACTTGGCAACATCACTTAATTTCTATGAATTTGAGCATCCTCATCTATGTTAGAACGATTTGAACCATCTTTCATGTCTTTTATTATATTGACTCTTATAAGTATTATAATTATTGAAAGAAATCATTCTTGGCAAAATAAAGCATTTAATGACATTTTATTGGCAAAGAAAAGTTTAGTAGTATGGGCAAAAAATGCAAAATAAAATGTGTTATGTGAAATAGATTCTTGTAAATTCATATGCATATAAATATGTAAGACTTTATTGTGACAGACAAGTCTGTTATAATATACTCTCTCCCAATCCTCCTGGCAAACTTTTCAATTGTGTTAGCACTCATACATTCTGGGCATAGACTTTTAAAAGAAGAGATTTTTTTTTTAATCTAAAAAGAATTCCCAAAGGCTCTGATGTTACAGATATGCTTGAATTAAATGTTTACTGAATCTCTAGTATATACACCAGTCTCCTGGGTACTGTAGATACAAAACTGAATGCAGCAGGAGCCCTGACCTCAAGGGAAGTCACAGGCTTAGGTTCTTTGCAAACACATGCTAGTAGCTTTTCACACGTAATTGGTAACTTCAGGTAGTTGCATGCAATTCCAGAGTTTCTGAAAGATATACATGTTCATACTATTAAGAGTGTCCAAGGTTTTCTGTAGACCTCTCCGCAATCTCACTCTGTGTTCTAATATGCTTCTTCATGGAAGTCAATGTTAAATATTCAGCAGGCGGGCAAGGAGTTGTATGTGGGTTCCCAGGGCTAGGATGAGGAAGTATCTTGAGCCTATGAATATAATCTATTCTTCACATCAAAATTAGGAACCAGAGCCTAGTAGATTTGTTTTGAAAAAGCTGAGGATGGCAAAAACAGAGTTCCTTTCCATATGTGTTTTATTGGAAGTATCTTCATAATCATTATCACTTCAATAATTGTATGTCCCAAATACATCAGAAAGTCAGCAACCACTCTGTGTTGCCTTGAGCCCTATACATGGCACTGAGATACCATGATGAACAAGGCAGGCATATGTGTGGATTGCATGGACCTTGTTGTGCTTTTTATCTTTCCTCTTGGCCCCCAGAAAATCAAATAGAAGGCAGATGCTAAGTAGCAGGCACAGATTCATGTGAGGTAAAAAATAAAAAGTATTTTTCTATCGTACATTGCAGCATTTTGATTCCAAGCTGTCTAAGCCTGATGCAGAAACTAAATCTGGTCACTTCCAGGTAAATTCAGCATAATGTGGTGATTTCCTAGTCTATCAAGTGTAACATTCCATCACCTTCTGTTCAGATTCCCTCTCAGGAAGTTCTGAAGGACTTGCTCTGCTGCTGGCACAGTGCCGTGGAGGAGGGTCCCTCTGTTCTCAAACTCATCTGCCTTGGTTTCACTCCCGACAAAATCTACTGCATACTCAGTGTAAGGAGCTGAGTAACTGCTGGGAAGCCTTCAGGTGCCTTGGTATTGACCCCTTGTGGTGATGTCATGGTGCCCTCACCTGAACCCCAGGGGTGATTACTCACATCATGTCTTGTTGATATATGTTCCCTTGCCCTTGTTTTGCCATGAATTTCAATCTCAATGTCTCCTGTATCACTCAGTCACTCACTTTCTACAGAAAATTCCAGGCTATATGCAGTGACTCATCACCTTAACATCTCTTTTTGGTATCTGCCTATCACATGAACACAGGGCTAATGGAAGCCCAGGTTGATTCTACTCTCAAATATCCCAAATTTCAAAGTTAGGGTGCCTCCTACTTATGCACCCCTTCTTCCTCATCTGATCTCAGCCTACGGTATGTGAGGCTGGAAGATAAAACCACTATGCAGCTCTCTTGTGCTTCCTTTGGCTCTTTCCTTACCCCAAACCTGGAAGGGTTCTCTAGTCTAGAGCTGGGCGTCAGAGTTGGAAACTCTGGCTTTGTTGGCTTATCTTCCCCGTCAAACATTTTCTTTCTTATATATGATTAAAGGCTTTTAGTTTTTGAAGGTCTCTGATAATTTTTTTTAATCATTACTAATGTTTTAGGATGATAGCAACTTCATTGACACTTCAGTGTTATAGATTGTTCCAGAGAGGAAGACATTCTTAATTGTCTCACATTATTAGACTATTATTAGAGCATACAGAGCTTTGTAGAAGTAAGGGACTAAATGCCACATTTCTGCATTTCCATGACCCCATGTCCACATTTCTGTTAGTCACTTATTGTGGCTTATTGAAAACCTGCTTATGCAATTTCTGTCACTGAACCCTAATTTCTTCAAGGACAAGAGGGCATGTTTTACTTATTTTTCTCCCAGGACCTAGAACAGTGCTTTGTATTACAGTAGGTACTGTAAGTGCTAGCATTTATCAAGCTCTTGTGTGTTCTGCATTGGGTTGAGGTCTTTTCAAGCATGGTGTCTTTTGATCCTCACAGCACCGTGAGGCAGATTATGACCTGTATTTTACATCTGAGAAACTGAAGATCAGAGAGCTTTCCTCAAGGCAAAGAGATTATAAGGAGAAAGGGCAGAGATCAAACCCAAGCATAACTTCTATATCACATAGCCTCTAAGTTAATATTTGGGTATGTAGAACCCACATTCTAAATCTGTAGGTTCTAAACATCTGTCCCATCAGACTATATGTTGGACATATCTGGGAACTCTATGGTAACAGGCATGCTGTTTGATTAGAAATGCTTGTATCTTCCATACTTAACAAAATGGTTAGACTGTAGACTGTTTTTGTTTATTAATCAATTGAATTGGTTTACTTTATTAGGATATTAGAAATGGTATTTCTCATTTTGAATCCTTTCATGACTTTCATTTTTCTACCCAATTGAAATTAATTTTTAAATTTCACATATAATTTATGGAATATCTATTATATTCTAGGCTTTATGGATATGAAAGGAATAAGACCAGCACAAGGGAGTTCATAGTCTAGTAGAGTAAGTAAACAGAGTACAGTAACCATTTAATGCAGTTTGGAGCCTCTATGCAGGGTCTGGAGTTATCTCAAAGGAAATTTAACTTTATCTGTGGTGGGGAAGAAGAATTTGGTGGTCAAAAGATGCTTCCTGAAAGAGTGTTTTAGAAGAGTGATTTAGGCAGAAATATCAATGAGAGTCTTGGGAGCCAAACCTCTTGATAGTAGTCAGTTCCCCTAGCAAAATCCTAGGGAGTTGGGGAGCTGCCTCTTGCTTGGGATTCAGTAATGAGTGTGTGCAGGAGCTGATTACTCTATCAGGCCTGAATCAAGGCTGCTAATGTTGACTTTATTCAAGCACAATTATTAATTAGTAGACAGAATGTTTATATAACATTTATTTATTCTACATCTTGGTCCAGCCATCATTTAAGGCACCTTTCCTAAAAATATACAGCAATTTAAAAATACACATAAAGTAAAAACAAGAGGGAAGAAAAGGGAAAATGAGGATTAAGATGGAAATATGAGCTTATGTGTGATATTAATACATAACTATCATATTCAGCTATTTAAGTCCTGCATAGTTTCTAGAAATGCACCACAAGTTTGTAAGTTTTTCAAAAGTAGGTGCAAACAGGAGACCACAAAACTCCAGTGCCCACAAAATAAAGATAGAATGGATATTCAGGGGGCAATATCACTATCTGTTCCTTTTATGGTGACCAAAGAAAATTTACACCAGTGTATAATGTGATGAGCATTGTGTTCAACAATATTCTTATGGTGGATTTCTGATTAGCTGAATAAGGTTGTTTTGTTGTTGTTCACACTCTTTGTCATTAAGTATTGATAGCATCAAGCTGGGTAAAAATTTAGTAGGTACATGTCTGTTAGGAGGTAAGATGGGACGATGCCGGTTGTAAATATCCTCTGCTCTGTGGAATAATCCAAGAATGGAGTTAAGTGTCCAGTAATGGTCTTTAGGCCACCCACTACATGTATCATTTCCTTTAATCAAGCTTTTGGTAAATACAGATAGACAGTATATATGAGGTTATTTTCCTGAATACCTTTATACATCTATTTTATGTTTTTGGATGAGTTCAGATGCTTTCATAATCTTCTGAACTGCAGGCAGGATTCATATCCTCTCATGAAAAAGGAAACCTGGGAAAGCCATAGCCTAATTATCTATATAATTAGATGAGATCTATATAATCTATATAATTAGTTGAGAATCCAGAGATTTCAAATCTTCAGCATAGTCAAAAGTGTTCCAGTATTTGTTTATTCACTCATTCAATCAGTCATTGAACAAACAATGTGCTTTTAGCATCTAATTTTTAAATCAGGTGTAACTAAGCACCCCCTACTCAGGCCATTTTAAGTACCCATAGAATGATTAACCTAAAAATAGAATGTCCTAATGTGCCCTACAAAACAAATGGGTTGTGAAATGCACAGCAAGGCAATTGAATCCGTTAATTTCTGGATAGGATTATGAAATATAAAAGTCCTCTAAATGTTGGGAGATATCTATCTAAATTGGGCCTTTTACTATAGATTTCTGATCTGTAGCATATTTCTAAGAGCCACTGGACAGCAATCCAGTTGTCTATTTAGATCGCATGTACAGTAATCCTTCCTTATTCCCAGTTTCCCTTCCCATGGTTCCAGTTACCTTTGGTCAATCATGGTCTGGAAGCAGATAATCTTCCTTTTGACATATCATCAGAAAGTCAGTAGTAGCCTAATGCTAATTACAATGCCTGTATCATTCACCTCACTTTATCTCATCATATAGGCATTTTATATCATAACAAGAAGAAGAAGGCTGAGTACAGTACAATAAGATATTTTGAGAGAGCGATATCACATGTATATAACCGTTTTTACAGTATATTGTTATAATTGTTCTACTTTATTATTATTGTTAATCTCTTAACTGTGCCTAATTTAGAAATTAAATTTTATCATAGGTATGTGTGTATGTATGTATAGAAAAAAATAGTATATATAGTGTTTGGTACTATCTGCAGTTTCAGGCATCCACCTAGGATCTTGGGACATATACCCCATGGATAAGGTGGGAAGGGGTGGGATGGCAGGGACGGCAAGGGCGGGGCTTACTGCAGCTGATAAAGGTGAGAAGAAAACCAGAATGCCTTCCAATGAGCCAGATGCCCCCTGCTGGCATTATCTGGCAATGCACTAGCTGAAACTGATAGTTCTACCATGCCCCTGGGAGGAACTATGCAAATAAGACCTTCCCGCAAATCACTAGGTGCTGGTAGGTGGTGTTTCCGGTGTTGGTAAAAAACTCCCTCGAAGAGCTGACATTGTGTTTGCTGCTCAGGCTCAGGCTGGTTTTCCTGTGTTTGCAAAGGGTACTTAGCACTCAAAAAAAGCACCTGCCTAATACACCTGACCCAGGCATACTTCTCCGCAGGTTGGCCAGAGGCAGAAGTACAGGATTTGGAACCACACTGAAACTTCTCTCTGGGGTTTGTATGAGCCTTGAGCTCCACAGAGACACAATCAAAATGTTAATCCTCTAGGTCTGTAGAATGAGAAGTTAGATACCAACTTATTGCAGGAGACCTCAAATTATTTAGATAAAATGTTTAAAAGACCAAAAGAAATTTGATTTTCCTCTCTCAAAATTGTTATGTAATCCTTAAAAAAATTCCCTGTTCTTTCTAAGACTCTAAGTGGTATTAACAGGCAGGCTCTGACAAATATCAATAACTAAAGGACACTATGTACAGCTGACACTTCTTACCCTATTACTTTGCCCTGACTCAGAAGCTTCTATTCAAATGGCAAGGATGGCTTAAATAGAGCCATAAAAAAACTCTCATTAATCCTATCTTCCCTATGGTTGTAAAGTGTATGGCAGTGGTCAGTAGTGTAATAGTCAAGTCCCTAACCTACTAGTTCCTAAAGCGTGTTGGCCTGAGAATTCCGCAGTCTGCAAGAAACTGACACACATTGTAGCTATGGCAGTAGGGCAATTATTATGTGAGACTAAGGGCCACAGATGTAAATTAAAAAGGAGGGGAAGTATTTTGAGTTGAAAATGTTATAAAGCAAGCAAGCAAGAAAGGGAAAGGAGAAAGGAAGAAGAAGAAGGAAAAGAAGGAAGGGAGGGAGGGAGGGAGGGAAGCATTAAGGGTCAAGACCTACCACTGAAGGGAACTCATCAATAATTCTTAGGGCAAGAAAACTATCCCTGGTTTCTAAACCTACTGTATGCTTTATTCCTTTTCTTGTTTTGTTTACAATATGATAAAGTAATTTCAAGACCCAGGGAGAAAGAGGTTCCCTGTCATGATTATCTTCATAATGTCAGTGGAGTAGGATACAAAATCCAGACTATTGGTGGGAGAGGGAACAAGGATGAGGGTTCTAAGAAAATAAGGGGAGGCCTCTGGAAGCCAACTACAAAAAGAATGATGTTTGATGTATCTTAAGTTCTTCATTTATGATGCTCCCCTGACGTGGGGGAGGGGCAGGGAAGAGAGGTGAGAGGAACACAGGCCCCTGGAGCAAAACCAGTGCTACCTCTGCACTTACAGCTTCTTGCTTTTCTACTCCCCCCAACCCCCCTTCCCCCACCAGTGGTTATTTTTCTTTCAAGAACAAGTATCTTTCAAAGATTATTGTGCAAAACAAATTTGGACCACAGTAGGTGTTTGAGCCCATCTTGTGCAGGAATGTTTCTAAATGAAAAGGCAAAGGTAAAGGAGTTGGACTTGGGAGAGCCAGAATCATGTGCCCTCTCTTCCAACCTGGAAGCTGTGTGACAAGAGTAGATTGGTTTTCCTTGACTACATGGAAGGACATTACGAGAAAGAATTATATAAAGCTTACTGCTGAGGTACTGTAAAGATATTATCAAATAAAGTTTCAGTGTCTCCTCTATAGAGATCCATGGAAGAAATTTCTCTCCTATCTTGATATGAACAGAATAGGAAGATAGCAATGATTCTCAGTGGCTAGCTGAAAACACAGGCCTCAGGTAAATTTGATCCAGGACAAGTTATTTAACTATTCTGAGACTCAATTTTCTCTTATTAAAATGAGCATAGTAATAATTATGACATAGGATTGTTGTGGAGAATAAATGAGATTGTGTTGTATGTGGTATTTATACAATGCCTAATCTAGAGTAGCCACACCATAAATAATAGTTGGAATAATACTAGTTATTGTTGAGCTCTAATTTACCACAGAGAAGGGATACAAAATAAAATTAGCAAAGGGAAAAGCTGCATTAAGTAAAGTCTGGGGAAACCAGACACAAGCTTCCAAGAGTTCTCTCCCAATGAAATCACACAGGACACACTCAATTCCTCTCCAGCAATGAGTTGTGACAGGTGTGATATGTTGTTTATGAAGGAAGCTCATTAAATACTCAGTGCCCAAGGTTTTCATTTTCACATCAAAGCTTTTCTCTCTGTTATAAAGAAGGACTTATACAAGAAGCATATTTTAATTCATGTTTCACCTGCATTTAATTCCTACTTTGAAATTGCCAGTGTCTTGTATGGAAAGGCAAGATGAGCAGTAACTAAGAGCAAAGGCTTCCCAGTTCTGGGTTTCAGTGCTTACTTCTCTCCTTACTTGGTGTATGACAATTAGCTAAGTTTATAAAGCTTTGAGCTTTGGTTACCTCTTCTATAAGATGGGGTTCACGATAATACCTTCCCCATGGGTTTGATGAGAGGATCAGATTACATTTATAAAATATTTAATAGGGTGCTTTACATATAAGGATCCGACACCAAATATTAGTTGCTCTGATGATGATGATGATGATGGTGATGGTGATGATGATGATGATGATTGAGGAGGAAAGGAAATATCCCTAACCCTGAAATGAAAAGGTGGGTGGTCCCCAGGAGGTAGGATTTGGCTTTATCTAAGATTCATATTATTTACACGAAAGGAAAAATGACGATGAAAAGACTGTACCATTTCATGCATTAGTTAATGGCCATACCAAAGTTTTATGGCCTTCTCTTCAAATAACTAAGGCAATTTGGATATTGAGTACTCACAAATTCAGAAATTAACTAGTCCAGCACCTTTATTTTGAGGAAAAGAAAACCAAACCTCAAAAGAATGGGCTAACTTGCTTAACATCACCCTGATGAATAGTAGTATATTTGGGAATAATCCTAGCCCTCTGGATTCCCTCTCTGTGACTTAGTGGCCCATATGTTGTGTTTTGATCTAATTAATTAATTGATTGATTCATTCACTCATTCACTCAGTGTTAAGGATAATTTATTACAGGTCCTGTTTTAGGTGCTGGGAAAACAATTTTGAATAAAACAGATATAGTCACTATTCTCATGTGCTTATAGTCTAGTGGTGAAAACAGACTATAAACATGAATTTTAAAAGTTTTCATTGTTGGGAATAAAATAAAATGCTCTCTCAAACTAACGGGGATAAATTTTAACCTTAGCATTCTCATTTACTAGCTCTAGAGCTGGAATAAGCCATTTGAGCTACTGAGCCTCAGTTTCTTTTTTTTTTTTTTTTTATTAATAATGATTTTTTATTATATTATGTTAGTCACCATACAGTACATCCCCGGTTTTCGATGTAAGGCTCGATGATTCATTAGTTGTGTATAACACCCAGTGCACCATGCAATATGTGCCCTCCTTACTACCCATCACCGGTCTATCCCATTCCCCCACCCCCCTCCCCTCTGTAGCCCTCAGTTTGTTTCTCATAGTCCATAGTCTCTCATGTTTCATTCCCCCTTCTGATTACCCCCCCTTTCTTTATCCCTTTCTTCCCCTACTGATCATTCTAGTTCTTATGTTCCATAGATGAGAGAAATCATATGATAGTTGTCTTTCTCTGCTTGACTTATTTCACTAAGCATTATCTCCTCCAGTGCCGTCCATGTTGTAGCAAATGTTGAGAACTCATTCTTTCTGATTGCTGAGTAATATTCCATTGTATATATGGACCACAACTTCTTAATCCAGTCATCTGTTGCAGGGCATCTCGGCTCCTTCCACGATTTAGCTATTGTGGACATTGCTGCTATGAACATTGGGGTGCATATGGCCCTTCTCTTCACTACGTCTGTATCTTTGGGGTAAACACCCAGTAGTGCAATGGCTGGATCATAGGGTAGCTCAATTTTTAACTTTTTAAGGGACCTCCACACTGTTTTCCAGAGTGGCTGTACCAACTTGCATTCCCACCAACAATGTAGGAGGGATCCCCTTTCTCCACATCCTCTCCAACAATTGTTGTTTCTTGCCTTGTCTATTTTTGCCATTCTAACTGGCGTAAGGTGGTATCTCAGTGTGGTTTTGATTTGAATTTCCTTGATTGAGCCTCAGTTTCTTGATCTACAGAAGTGGAGTTATAATATTTCTTTTTCATGGCTGCTGTGTGGATTTGAAATGACATATATGATATGTATTGATTACATGCTTTCATGAACACATCATGCCTACTAGTATTATTAGTAAGCACTGCTATATCCAGACACTCTTCTAAGGACTTTTAAAAAATTTTATTTTCTCCTCACAAGAACTCTATGAAATTGATATTATTATTAATCTAATTTTCCAGGTGGGGAAATTGAGGCTTAAAAAGTTTAGTTAATTCACCTAAAGCCACACAGCTGGTACATGGTCGAATCAGAATCCAGCCTAGGTGACCCAACTCTGGAAGTGTGATGAGAACTTAACACTGCTCCCTAGCTGTATCTCGCCTGGGGATGTGGGTGGCAGGGGAGCCGTCTGTTCTCTGACCTTGATTTAGCAAGGAGTAAAGATCCTCAAATCTTTACAGGGTCCTTCTCCTAAGCCCTAGAATCCTCATTATTGATAAAATAAAAAGAAATAGTTACTTCAGATTTTTTGTGAGGTTGAAGGTAAATAAATTTCAGGCACAACGTCCAACAAATAGTAATGGTTAAAGACATATCTTGTGGCTTCTCCAGACCTTCCTCTTTGACTTCCCACATTTTGGGAGATTCTTGAATTGACTCATCAAACTTTGTTTAACTATCTATCAGATACAAAACACTGATCTGGCACAGCTGAGGAGAGAAAAAAAAATAGTAGTATCTAGATTGACCTTACACTCTAAGAATAATTTTGTTGGTGTTTTGTGTCTCTTTAGTCCAGTAATAATTGTATCCTATGATGACTTGAGATTCCCTATCAGCCCAATCATTTTAAGCCCTATTAAAAGACTATTTAAAGGCTTACTTCTGAGTGGTAACCCCAACAAAACTGTGGGAAGACATGTTTGTGAAAATGTCCATTGTGTACATGCCCACAAGCAGAAAAAACTGCACCCCAGGGAATTACGATGCTATCTGATGGGAAAGGCAACATTTTCATTTTAAGTATTCAGGAGAGATCTGTGAAGTCCCCCCTCCCCCGCCCCACATACACACACACTCAGAGTGAGTTTTCATTTTTATTATTTCCACAGCTGTACATATTTTATCCCAGCAGATGGAACTGGAACTTCCAAATTGGTCACAGGTGGAGCCAGTGCCAGTTGTGAGGGAGGGTGAAGTCCAGAAAACAACAGCTATGGTTCTGCAGGGCTGAACCATCACAAAACCCATTGTGTCTGTTGCCTAGCTCACTCTGATCAGAAGCCTTTCCCACACATGTGGCTGGCTAACCTGTGTGCGCAAAACAAAGGCAGACCTAATAGACTTGAATGCCTATATAAGGAAAGTAGACTGAGGGACTGCATCCTTTTTAGATAGCATTTTATGGCTACTTGAGACACTGATAAGGGGCAGGGAGCCCAGGGTAAGTGAGCACTGCAAGGCCAGCACTCTCCGTCACACTCTTAGCTCCCAACATGCCAAAATAAGAGATACTGGTCTCTTCCATTACTTGCTCTCCAGTTTATATGGTGAAATGGAGGGAAAGATTAAAGACTGCCCACGTCCTCAGAATTTCAGGGACTTGAGAGAAGGGTAGGAGGTCCAGTGGTTTGGTACACAGCATGGGTAGCCAGGCAACCTGGGACGTCATATGCCAGTTGAGTAACTTGAGGCAAGTTGCTTCTTATCTCCAAGTCTGTTTCCTACTCTATAGATTGGGTAAAAATAATGGTAACCACCTTATTGGAGACCGAATTAAAATACTGCCGGTAAAGCACTGGCATATAATAAGCAATTCATAGGTATTATACCTTACTGTGAAGTTAATGTTATTATCAAATTGTATCAAAGTATGAACTAACTGTTGCAATGCAGTGTATTTAATACAATAACAGAGGTATATACAAATTCTAGTCATAGTTGTCTGAGGGTTTCAGGAAAGCTTTAGAAGAGGAGACACATGCATTGAATCAAAAAGAAAGCGTAGGAGTCAAGCAGAGGATGTGGTTATGTTGGGAGGGTGAGGGTGGGAGGGGATGGTCTCAAAGAGGAAACTTTGTGAAAGCATGAAGTGTGAAATGTTGCAGCATATTCAGGGAACTGTTAGTTGTTTGATTTGACTTCAGCACGGTATCTGAAATGGGAAGGCACGACTAGGGACGGGGCCACAAGGTGGGCAGGAGCCACATCATGAAGGTCTTGTCTACATATATTTGTATTTTACTGTGTGCACTAGAGGAGTCTGCAGAATGAACATGACAGCAATTATAATGCTTTGCTTGTATATACAGTTTTGGTACTTTAGACCACTTCATCATTTACTCTTTAATTTAGTCAATTTGTAGAGATAACTACAACAGATATTTGAATCCCCCTTTTTCAGCCTGGGAAATACTTTTTGAAGAAGATCAAAGAGTATAAAGCTTTAAATGAGTTTTCATCTTAAAGATCAAGGTATGCTTACATGGACCAGCCCCTTTTACTGGGCTCCTCATCTCATTTATCCACAACACTAGACACCCAGATCAAAAGACTCCTCAGTGCCTTGCTTTCTCTCTCTTTCTGCTCCATGTAGTTACTCACTAAGCTGTACACTTCCAACCTCAGTACTTACTTCCAGTCCAGCACCTGATATTCTATTCTTCTATAAGATATTATTCTTTTAAAGATAATATTGCTATCCTGCTCAGCTTTTCCTCACAAAGGAATTATAATTAACTTATGCAGATGGAAGGAATAAAAAAGAAAATCAGCATTAGGCAAACACCACAGTAAGTGTCGTAGATAAAATCTTCCAATGGGTGCTAAAATTCATGGAAGAAAATTTTCATAGAAATAGGATTTGCTGGGGCACCTGGGTGGCCCATTCAGTTAGATGCCCAACTCTTGATTTCGGCTCAGGTCATGATCTCAGTGCTGTGAGACTGAGCCCCGCATTAGGCTCTGAGCTCAGCACAGAGTTGGTTTGTCCCTCTCCCTCTGCTTCTCCTCTCACTCACTTGATCTCTCTCTCTCTCTCTCTCTCAATAAATAAAGAAAAAGCAATAGGATTTGCAGCATCCCAGTTTATGTCCCCCATGATATTTACCAACTCCAGAGGAAAAGATAGTTGACAGTTGGAGAAATAAAGAAGATGTCAGGTTAACCACGTAGACAAATTTAACATCACCAGTAATAATATATAACAACAGGAACCTCTTGATATGAAAGGGCACTGAGAAGAACACAGCATCATTTTTGACAAAAATTCACAATCTCACTTCAGTCACTAGAAAACATCAAACAAACTCAAATTGAGGGTCATTCTGCAAAACAGCTGCTCAGTACTTTGCAAAAGTGTCAGGATTATGAAAAACAAGGAAAGACATAGGAGCTATCATAGACTAAAGGAAATAAAAGAAAAATAACTAAATGCAATGTGAGATCCTGGACAGGATCCTGGAAGGGGTAAAAAAAAGGCATCTGTGGAAAAACTAGTGAGTTTTGAATAAGGTCTATAGTTGAATTAATAATATTGTACTCCTGTTAATTTCCCATCCTTGACTATTGTGCTATGATTGTCTAAAAATGTTAACATTGGGGAAGTGAGTAGAGGGAAGGGAGGAAACTCTTGATACTATTTTTTATAACTTTTGTGTAAGTTGAAAATTAGTTCAAAAAATTTTTTCATTAAAATACTCTGCATTCTTCTGGTCTTATGACATGGAACAAAAATTTAACATTGTATCAGGGTCAAGTCCCTTTCTACTTTTTAGGGCTCATCTCACACCCATTACCCACCTACTTTCCTGCTGTCTAGATTTAAAACAGTTCCTAGAACACAGATCTCACTTATGAATGTGTACTTTTTATAGAAGTTGTTCTCGCTGTCTTGAATGTCCTTGTTCCTAAACTCTAATCAGATGCCAACATCAGCTACACTATCATAGAAGTCAGACAAAGAAAGACAAATAATGTACGATATCACCTATATGTGGAATCTAAAAATCTGAACCCATAGAAACAGAGATTAGAATAGTGATTACCAGAGGTGGTGGGGAGAGGGGTGAGTGGGGGCAGTGGAGAGATGTTGGGCAAAGAGTACAACTTTCAGATGGAAGATGGATTGATTCTGGGGATCTAATGTACAGCATGCTGACTATAGTTAATAATGCTGTATTATATACTTGACAGTGGCTAAGAGAATAGATCTTAAACTTCCTTACCACATAAAAAGGAATGGTAATTATGTGATGTAATGGAGGCATTATACAGTGTTATTTTGTAATATATATCAAATCATTAAGTTGCACATCTTAAACTTGTCAATTATATGTCAATAAAGTCAAAGGAAAAAAGAAAAAGAAAAAAAGAAACGAAACACAGGAGCCTTGTAAATTCCAGGGACATAATTGCTGGTCATGTGACAGGAGTAGGTCTAAATTCTTTACACACAGAACTCTTAAAAACTTTAATGTTCATCTTTTCTCTAGGGGGTTATGATAGTAAGTGATGGTGAGTTGGGTAAATTGGTTTATGCTATGATCAATTCCTATCAAGGGAATGAATAATAGCAAGCTCATTAAAATTCCTCACTTTTACTTTAGGACCATATCCATTCTGTTTATGTTTCTGAGCAAACAACCTAATATATACGTGAACAATCTTCAATCCTAAGCAAAACATTTTATCCATCTCCCTTTCTCCTCTGGAGAATTCAACCTAACAAAATAGAATAAAATGTGGGAGTTTTCCTTTATCTTTCTTAAGTAAGACTAGACTATGACATCACTCAAACTTGCATTTGGATCCTGATTCTGCCACTTGTGTATCATTGGGCAAGTTATTTAGCCTCTATAAACCTCATTTATAAAGTGACTTAATAATGAGATGATTGCAATTTTTTTTGGTGAAGATTTAGAAATAATGCATATGAAGTGCTTAACACAGTGCTTGCTGGACATAGTAGCTTCTCAGTTAATGACAGTCCTGTCTCACCGCCCAGATAAGGGCTCATAACTTTTGCAGAGATTTGAGTTTTGCGTTCCTTTTCCCTTCTGGCAAAGGTTCTACCCATCAGTCCTGCTATCTGGCTAAAAATGTAGGTGGGAGGGTGTATACACAGTGTTCAGGCAGGAGACAGAACCCATATCACTTATTTGAGCAAACACTACTTAATATAAAAGCATCACTAACTAGGTATAAAATTGTTAGTGAGACAGCTGAAAAGACAAAGAAGATGCTAACGTATCCTGGAGGTAGCAACGGCAGAATGCGAAGGGAAAAGACTGGAATTCTTAAAAAATTTGGAGGAGGGGCACTAAGGAGCTGCAATTCATATTTCTGGGGTTGGGGGGAGGGGAGCTACTCTGCTAGTGTTCCTGTGTCTGAGCTCAAAAGAATGTGCTCCCGAAGAGAGTGTTCTGCTTGGCTAAGGCTGACATATCTGAAGGCGCTATGACTAAGCTTCAAGGGTTTGCTGCAAGGGCTAAGACCCTACACACTGGATGTAGCTGCTGTTGTGGGGAAGAAGTGCTGGTGACTCCGCAGGCAGAAATATATCTAGAGTGTGTTACAGGGGCAGGAAGGAGACAGGAAGTCCCCAGGAATGGCAAGGACAAGTCTCTTCTTCCTCTTCCAGCCTTGTAGGCTCCTTCTAGCACCTCCTGCTGTCATGGCTTAACAGGGAGCAGCAGCAAAACAGAAAAGTGGTTTCCAGTGCTAGAGAACAATAGGAACATTCTTTGTCTGATTCATATGTCCTTGTGTTGAGTTCATCCCACCTTTCTCAAACTTACCCTTCTATTTGAACCCGGGACTTTTGTCTTTAGATGTAATTTTCTCCTTAGACTTGCTTTTTCCCTTGCCTCCCACAGCATCTTTCTCTCAAGCATCAGGCAAAAGAGTTTAAATTCAATTTTTATCTACTTTCAAATATAATCAAAGTCTACATGTTCATACCAATTACATTTGGATTGGCAACACCATCAAGCAGTCTTAACTTTAGTGTTTACCCATGTAAAGAAAGACTGAGGGCTAACTAGCTACATTGCATAGAAAAATAAAACCAAAACAGTTTTCCATTATTGCAGGGTAAGCAGAGAAAACCCCATTAGCAACAACGCTCAGTCACTCAGGCAGGCCTAGCACATCAGGGTGTGTAATTGAAAGAGCTGCTGACACAGAAACCAAGAAGGTGTATGAGCTGTTATTCACTTTGTGACTGCTAAGCACAAGGCAAAACTCACCTGAAAGTTCCGAGAGGTTCAGTGTGTAGATCTTTAGAGCCATAGCAAAGACCTTAACTTCAGTGGTAAGGAAAGGATGGATGAATGCAGCCCTGGCAAATCTGTTTTCTTTTAGGGGTTTTAACTGATTATGCGTTGCTAAGACCTTTGTTCCAAACAAAGTTAGAAGTCAAGTCAGTGATACTCTAGGCAGCTCACACTAATAATTACCTCTCTTACAGTAATGACTTTTTAGTGCCAGAACTTTCACTTTCCATTTGCTCATTAGAGGTTTCAAAAGGTTATGTGTGTTATTTCACTTTTCAGAAGTTGAAATGGTACCAAGCTGTTTAAATGTTTGTATAATTGAGGCTCCCATTCATGAAATATTTAATCAGCATCCGCAGAAATAATAATAGCTCCCATTTGTTGAACACCAGAAAACATCAGGGTATATGGGGATACTCTGTACATATTTCCTCTAATCCTTAGAATGACCCTTTTAGGTGATAGGATCCTTATTTTGTGGATAAGGAAACTGAGCCTTGGTGTTAATCAGCTTGGTTACTGAACAGCAAAGATGGTAGTCAAGCCTATCTCTCTAATCCTAAACCTTATGTTCTTACACTCCAGCATACTATCTGTAGGCATACAATGTCCCCAGTAGAGTGAAAGTAAATGCAATTATATGTCATATCTATGACATGAAGAAACATCTTTAAGTTCCACTTTTCCTCCCTCAAAAATGAGCTTTGTATCCCTTCAAATTCTTGTCCCACTGCTTGCTTGCTAGCTAGAGGAACTCGAGCACCTTTCTCTCCTGGAGTGTGAGTACTACAATCACTATCCTGGAGGACTGCCTTGGGCATTAAATGGAAAAGATCAGCGTGCCTTTATCACGTGTGTGTTTGTTTACTCATTCCTTTAATAAGATTTCAGTGAATGCTTGGGGACAGAACTCTGTGCTAGACACATATTGAATGATTAATACATGGTCTTTCCTTTGTACTTTTATCTCAGAAAGTCATCATGGATTGACAAGAATTTTGTAATGTCATAAAAGTGACATTACTCAGTTTGGTGCTGAAGTCCCAAAATCCAAGATCAGAAAAAAGGGGTGGGGGTTGACAAACAAACGTATCTGAAGAAAAGAGTAGTTCTTTGAAAATTCTCTCTTCACCAAGAAAAGGGCTATTCACTTTGAATTGTGGATATGGATGTTTCATAATACTTGGGGGGGGGGGTGTAGAGAAAGGACATAGGCATTGTTCCAACAAGCTGAAAATTGAGCCCTATTTTGTAACAATAATTTGTGGTTAAGATCGGCCACAAATTAAAGCATTTTGAACATTTTTACTGGTTTAGGTTTGGGATAAAAATGTTTTGTCTAATGAATATTCAGCCAATATGTCTGGCATGGTGTTGTATCTTAAATGTTTGAAGTCACATTAGTCACTAATTTATGAATATATCACAGCATTTCTCTTCTGGCCATTTGAGCACAGTCGAAAGCTACAGATGAGAAATTCAAAATTGTGGCATGCTGAATATAGGGCAAAATGTTCTCTTACTTGGATCCTTGAAAGTCAAAGCTCTAAAGGGAATGAGTTTTGAGGAATGGAAATCTTCACTCAGTGTCAGAAGGCTAGATGACATTTAAAATCATCTGTCCCAACACGTCACTTGAGAAATATGGGGCCACAGAGGGAAGGTGACTTATCCAGTCTGACACCTAGTCCCACAACAAATGACCCCAAACTGACATTTTTTTGTGACAAGCATGCACAAACTGAAACATACAATTATGTCAATAATGTAGGTGGGTGGAGGAATGAGAGGGGGTTGCCCTGGACCTGCACCCACCTCCCATATTGTCAAGTGGCTCTGTGGAGCTGATACATCATCAATGCCTGGGCTCTTTCCATTGTTCCACACTACCTCTTTACGTGGGAAAAGTCTACATCCCAATTGCTTTATTTTAGATACAAATACAGCCCCTCATTCAGCTCTTTATGTTCACTTTTTACTCTGTTAAACGTCTTTGAAAAGTTCTTATATTCTTAAGAGCTGTGTGACTGAGGCTCAATGGTTGTTTCTTACTGCTGCTCTTAGAGTTTTTTAAAAGATGACACACGGCATTGACACTTGTACGTCATAGTCTGGTCTTTATGCTAGACTAGAACTGTAGCTGGAAATCCTTTCCTAGCTTCTGGAGATGGCTTGGACCACACCAAACTTGAGTTCGTGAAAATGCCTGATGTTACCCAAATGGCAGCTAGGGACATTAGCACCTGAAAGATCTAGGTAGAAGCTTCTCAGATACCACCAATCCCTAGGCCTAGGGAGGCTCAAACTCTCCCCCAAACTTCCATTTATCTTAGGAGCTTTTACCTTTATGTTTCTCTTTACCCTCCCACATTTTTGGCCATTTAAGTTGTCTGTATTTTGCTCAGCATCAGTCCACGCAAAACTTAAAGTATCCACTGATTTCCTTAAGGAATCTGTACATGCTGAACACCACATGAGCTTAATAGAGTCTCCAGAGTCCAGAGAGTCATCATATTCCTTCATCTAAAGTCTCTGTCTCTTCTTGCTGGCTCCCTCCCTCTCTTGCCTGTTCATTCCTGTTTCCCGCCTTCACTGTGCTGAGCTCCAACTTCTTCTCCCCTCTAGCATGTAGAGCAATTCTATTCTCTTCTGTTCTTTGTCCTAAACCAAAATCCAGAAAATTTTCAAGAGTCTCAACTGAAGAAGGGGGGAAAAAGTCATCTCGTCAATACTACTGACTCTTCTTAAATTGAGTGGTGATATAAAGTGATGTCTGAATATCCATATGAAGAACAAATAGACTAGCACTTCCCTCCACAATTTTACCTCTGGACAAGTAATTTTTGTTTTGTGAAAAGTGGCCACCCTAGGGGAAAGAAATCCTCTCTGGTTATTCTCTGGGGAGAAAGAAGGAAGTATAGAATATCTGATACTGTTCCTATCTCATAAAAATGCAAGGGTGAAAAATACTGTGACGAGAAGGAGAAAATGGACATCCATCCATCCTTCATTTTCTTTGGGCCAGGATACAGTCAGGAGTCAAGGGACTTCAGAAATTTCCAAGTTCATAAATGACACTTCTGAAGTTGTGCCTATAAAGCCTTATTTAGTGATTCTGCAATCTCTAAGACATCTAAAATCAAATGACAAAAATGTGTCTCAAGGGTGTTAGCTTTCACCTGAAGTATCTCACTCTGCACATCTCTAAGGTTGCCCTGCATCCATGGGTCTGGATGCACCATACCCCCTTTATTGGCTCAGTTTTACAAGTGCTTATGAACAGTCCTCCCATCCTTGCCCCTTTTGTTGGAGTCCACATTAGATCCAGTCTGAATAACCAGTACCCCCTTTTTCCTTGCCACATTCCTTTTACTTGGCCATTTTGGGTCTGTCTGGTCTTTTCCCTCTGATGGCAAAAGAAGAAAGTAAGTGAACCCATAGAAGAAGAGACAGCTGGTTCCATGTCTGTTCTCTGTTCTCAGTGCTATCTCTGCTTTCTAGTACTGTGTGCCTGCTGTGGTCCCTAAAATGCTTGCTAGTCACCACCACTGCCAGGGACAATACTTTCACAGTGGCACATAGTGCCTTCCTCAAAGGAGAGCAAGGAGGGTGGGAGGATGCCTGGCTAGCAGAGCTGAGCTATTAAATATGTTGTCAGTCAATCAGTCATTGTCAGAATGTGCAGGTGATTAGCATCAAGGATATGTATTTATCAGCAGGGAATACATACAGAAACAACAGGTATAGGCTCTTAAATAAAAGTGCCCTCTCCACAAGTAGCTCCATCTCAAGTCTTGGGTTCAGATAAATATTTGAAATCTTGCTTCAGAAACTTCTGCATTGGCCTGGCTAAGAATATCTTTCAGGAAGTTAAGGCTTGGTGTTGGTTCCTGGGAGTCTGATTTAGGTATTTCTTGAGATTGGAAACAGGAATTGCAAATTAATATGTGAGAATAAAACTAAATACACACAAAGTAAAAATTTTAATTTATATCGCTATTTCCAGAGGTATGGGGTGTGAAATGCGTGGTATGGTCTCAAGGAAGGACAACTGGAAAAGTTGTAGGAGATGACACACAGAGAGGGGAGTGTCAATTGATGAAAAAGAGATCAGCTTATGAGGGTCCTTGGGAACCATGTTAAAAAGCTTGGAAAGCATCCAAGATCAATTGGGATTAATAAAAGTTTTTCATCAAGGGATTTACATGTCCAGATCTGCATTTTAAAAAGACTAATCAGAAGGAACGTTTAGAATGGATTGCACTGTAGCAGGGAATTGGGGAATTGGATGAAGATTAGGAGGCCTTTGGAATAACTGAAGCAAAAAAGTGGTGAAGGAATGGGCTAAGGGTGAGGCAGGGGCTGGTGAGGAAGACTGACTCTATTTAGGGTGTTAAGTGGATGGGTTTGATGAAATGTGGCTTAAAAGAGAAATGAAGGAAGACTGACTATCTGAGACTTCAGGCTTGGGAAATATATCAGTTTGTAACCAATCACAAAGGGCTGGACCACCACCAGGAGGAATGTACCTGATCAAATGTCCCAGTGCCTGTCCATCATTAGCCCCCACTCTTGGGAAGCTTGAGAGTCAGAGTGAAGGGTTGTGAATTTTGAGCTGCTTGCGCATACTTAGAAATGTCATTTGGGGGCACCTGGGTGGCACAGCGGTTAAGCGTCTGCCTTCGGCTCAGGGCGTGATCCCGGCGTTATGGGATCGAGCCCCACATCAGGCTCTTCCTCTATGAGCCTGCTTCTTCCTCTCCCACTCCCCCTGCTTGTGTTCCCTCTCTCGCTGGCTGTCTCTATCTCTGTTGAATAAATAAATAAATCTTTAAAAAAAAAAAAAAAGAAATGTCATTTGTTCACCAAAGAGGCAAACTACCAATCAGCTACCTCAAGTAAATGCTTCCTTTGACTGTGAATTAGAGAATGTCAATTCCAGATTTGACAGCGGAACATACTAGAGCCCTGAGGCTGCTGTGAGCACCTACATGTGTTAGTGAAAACGCCCATCCCAGTCAGCGTGGTCACAGGGACATTCTTCCTCAAACCCCTTTCATTTTCACCTCTTGGATGCATGTTTTAGTTTTTGTTCCTCCTTTGCCCTCTTTTTAGGATTAATTCGAATGGAGACACCAGACCATTTTCATTGTACTAGTGTGGCCAGAGCAGTGAAAATGTGAACTGAATGTTTATTCAGGGGACAGTGTGTAGTTATGGTACATTCCTAGATGAATGGCGTTGGTCCAGGTAGCCTCTGGACTCAGATGGCCTGGGTTCAAATCCTGGACTACTGATTAGTAATTGAGTCAACTTAGACAAATCATGTAAAAACCTCAGTTTTCTCACCTGTTAAAAGAAAATGGAAATGTTAATCTCTCCTTTATAAAGTTGTTAGAAATATTAAATAGATATTAAATATTAAATGAGACTAGTAAAATACTAAGAACAGTCTAAGTCACATCACATAAACATATAATATAGCTATGATCATCCCTAATTACTGAACGTATGGTAATTAATCTCGTACAAAATTGGAGCCAATATACCTATCTCCCAGGTTTGTTGTAAGAAGTTCGTGGAACTAGTAAGTGAGCTTAAACTCTAGCCAGCTCATTCCATTAAAAGATAATTTACATGAATGTGGAATTTTTATCTGTTTTATCACTATATTTTTGTCTAGAAAATTGCTGACCTAGAGTATATATTCAATAAATATTTTTAAAATTAGTGGTGGGTACAAACCCCTAATTTCTCGTTATTTCCACTATCATCTAGTTTAGATATAAAACAACTCTCTCCTCTCTTGGTTGCTATCATATCAATATTGTTAATGTATATTTTTAATCCCTTCCTTTTTTTTACTTGGAAAAAAAAGCAGGGTGCCTAGGTGGCTCAGTGGTTAAGTGTCTGACTCTTGATTTCTGCTCAGGTCATGATCTCAGGGTCATAGGATTGAGCCGCATAGTAGGCTCCATGCTCAGCGAGAATCTGAGATTCTCTCCTTCTCCCCCACTTTCTCTAAAATAAATAAATAATCTTTTAAAAAAGGAAAAACAAAACAGTCTCAAATGCTCCCATGGTTTAATTCCAATTTTTGTTTCCAAAGTTGCCTCCAGTCATTTATTTCAAGTTACCTAAATAAACTCAAATTTTTACTCTTTCACAGATATACTACCCAATTTCCTATACTTGAGTTTTGTTCATGCTATTCTGTCTAGATTAGTCCTATTCAATGGGATATTCTGTGATAAAGAATATTTTTTATATCCATGTCACTAAATATAATAGCCATAAGCTGCATGTAGCTATTGACAGAGACTAGGAACCAGGCTAGTTCAAATAAAAAACTGAATTTTTTAATTTATTCTTATGTCAATTAATCTAAATGGAAGTATCTGTAGGTGACTGAGGCTATCATATCAAGCAGTTTAAGTGTAGATTGCCTCCTTTCAGCCATTCAAAGACACTATATCCCCCATGAGTTTGCATCTTTCTTTAAATGGCCATACCCAAAAAAACTATAACCCTACATCAAGAAATAAGAAGGGGCACCTGGGTAGCTCAATCCAACACTTAATTTCAGCTGGGGTGATAATCTCAGGGTTGTGAAATTGAGCCTTGTGACCGGCTCCATGCTGAATGTGCAACTTGCTTGAGATTCTTTCTCTCTTGCTCTGCTCCTCTCCCCCTCCAACACACTCTTTCTTTCTCTTAATTAAAAAAAAAATCTCTAATGAGCAATCTAACTTTACACTTAAAGGAACTAGAACAAGAAGAAAAAACAAAGCCCAAGGTGAGTCAAAGGAAGGAAAAAATAAAGATCAGAGCAGAAATAAATGACATAGAGACTAAAAATATATAAAAATTTAATGAAACCAAGAGCTAGTTCTTTGAAAAGATAAACAACATTGATAAACCCTTATCCAGACTCATCAAGAAAAATACAAAGGACCCAGATAAATACAAAATCAGAAATGAGAGAGAAGGACAACTGACACCACAGAAATATGAAAGATTTTAAGGGAATACTATGAAACATTATATGCCAAAAAATTGGACAACCTAGAAGAAATGCAATCTTCTAAAACTGAATCAGGAAGAATTAGAAAATCTGAACAGACCAATTACTAGTAATGGAATTGAATCAGTGATCAAAAAACCACCAATCCAAGACCAAATGGATTCACAGGTGAATTCTGTCAAACACTTAAAGAGGAGTTGATACCTATTCTTCTCAAACTATTTAAAAAATGCAGAGGAAGGAAGATTCCAAATATATTCTATGAGGCTAGCACTACCCTGATAGCAAAGCCAAACAAGGACACACAAAAAAGAAGGAAGGACGGAAGGAAGGAAGGAAGAAAGAAAGAAGAAAAAGAAAGAAAGAAAGAAAGAAAGAAAGAAAGAAAGAAAGAAAGAAAGAAAGAAGAAAGAAAGAAGTTAAGGCCAGTATCCCTGATGAACATAGATACAAAAATCCTTAACAAAATATTAGCATACGTCATTCAACAATACATTAAAAGGACAGAGTTAAGATGGCGGAGGAGTAGGGGACCCCCTTTTCAGCCGGTCCCCTGAGTCGAGCTGGATAGGTACCAGACCGTCCTGAACACCCACAGAATCAGCCTGAGACACAGGAAGATACATCTGGATCTCTACAAATGAATATCTCCAGTGCTGAGTATTGAGGTACGAAGCAGGGAGCCGTGAAACCTCCCACAGATATCAGAAGATAAACGGAAGGGGGAGGGAGCCACCGCGTTCGGGCGCCGGGAAGCGGTAGCCACCTGCACGGGGGAGCAGGTGGGCTCGCGGACCAGCACCCGCAAAACAGCAGACTGAGACCGTGAGCTGGGAGGGCGCCCCACTAGGCATCTCGCGGAACTCCGGAATCCCGTGTGCTCACTGGATTCAGACTGAAACTGGGAGCTCCGGGAGCGTGCGGGGGTGGCTGGCGGCTGGCGGCGTAGGAAAAACAAAGGACAGAGACGCACCGGCCCTGGAAGTGAGGGCTGGGACGCCGGGTGTGGGGCGCACATCCAAGGACAGACGCTGCAGGGTTGAGCAGCACCAACAGTAACAGAGTTAAAGTGGCCAGAACATAAGTGGAGAACGGTCCACGATCCCTCTGTTCTGTGACAGAGGCTAAAATTCGGCCGCTGCTGCTCTGACTCTCAGAAGAGGCATAGCCGACCGCCAGGGAAAGCCGCCAGAGAACAAAAGCCTGGAAATACTGGCTCGGCGTCATCCCATCCCCCTCGCGGGGGACACGGACTCTACCAAACAGGGTTGCCTGAGTATCAGCGTGGCAGGCCCCTCCCCCAGAACACAGAAGGCAGGCTGAAAAATCAAGAAGCCCACAACCCCGGGCGCCTGGGTGGCGCAGTCATTGAGCGCCTGTCTTCGGCTTAGGGCGTGATCCCGGCATTCCGGAAAGGAGTCCCTCATCGGGCTTCTCCACTGGAAGCCTGATTCTTCCTCTCCCACTCCCCTGCTTGTGTTCCCTCTCTCACTGGTTGGCTCTCTGCCACATATATAAATAAATAAAATCTTTAAAGAAGAAGCCCACATCCCTAAGATCCCTATAAAACAAGGGGCACGGCATGGGACCCAGTCAATAATTTGGGCTCTGGACAACCCCGCAACCTCTCCTCATCAGAATGACAATAAGGAGAAGATCCCCACCCAGCAAAGAAAAGACAGTGATGCTGTGGCCTCTGCCACAGAAATAATGGATATGGATGTAACCAAATTATCAGTAATGGAATTCAGAGTAACGATGGTCAAAATGATGAGTAGAATTGAAAAAGTGTTAACGAAAAGGTTACTGAGAATATAGAATCCCTAAGGACAGAAATGAGAGCAAATCTGACAGAAATTAAAAATTCTATGAGCCAAATGCAGGCAAAACTAGAGGCTCTGACGGCCAGGGTCACGAGAGCGAGAGCGTGTTAGTGAATTGGAGGATGGGTTAATAGAGGAAAAAACGAAAATAGAAGCTGGTCTTAAAAGAATCCATGCCCACAAATGTAGGTTACGGGAGATTACTGACTCAATGAAACGATCCAATGTCAGAATCATCGGCATCCCCGAGGGGGTGGAGAAAAACAGAGGTCTAGAAGAGATATTTGAACAAATTTAGTGAAAACGTCCCTAATCTAGCGGGGAAACAAACATTCACGTCAAGAGGCAGAGAGGACCCATCCCAAGCTCAACCCACACGCGACAAACCTACGCCACGTCATGTCATAGTGCATTTTGCAAATATTAGATCCAAGGATACAGTATTGAAAGCGGCCAGGGCAAAGAAATTTCTCATGTACCAAGGCAAAGGCATCAGAATTACATCAGACCTGTCTACACAGACCTGGAATGAGAGAAAGGGTTGGGGGGGGCATTTTAAACTCTTTCAGAGAAAAACATGCAGCCAAGGATCCTTTATCCAGCAAGGCTGTCATTCAGAATTGATGGAGAAATAAAGGCGTTCCAGAATCGCCAGTCACTAACCAATTTCGTAACCACGAAACCAGCCCTACAGGAGATATTAAGGGGGGT
>NW_024424008.1:23147936-23164677 GCF_017311325.1 Ursus maritimus
CAAAAGATTGAAATTATCCCCTGCATATTCTCAGGCCACAATGCTCTGAAATTTGGAACTCAACCACAAAGGAAAAATTTGGAAGAAACTCAAACGACTTGGAGACTAAGAACCATCCTGCTCAGGAATGACTTGATAAACGAAATCAAAAATCAATTTAAACAATTTATGGGGGAGACCAACAAGAATGAACAGCTTAACAGTCCAAAACCTTGGGATACTGCAAAGGCAGTCCCTAGGAGAAATTTACTAGCCATCAAGCCTCACTCAAAGAATAGAAAAATCTAAAATACAGTTTTACTCATTCTCACACCAAAGCTGGAACAGCAACAGAGGACAGGCCTAATCCACTCACGGAGGAAGCAATTGACCAAGATGAGTGAGGAAATGAATTAGAAACCAGAAGCACAGTAGAGCAAATCAACAGGACTAAAGCTGGTTCTTTGAGAGAATCAATAAAATTGACAGACCACTGGCAAGACTATCAAGAGAAAAGAGAAAGGACCCAAATTATTAAAATTATGAATGAAAAAGCAGAGTCAGACCAACACCAATGAATGGAAGGATTATTAGAAACTTCAACGTATGCCAAAACTAAGCAATCTGGAAAGAGATGAAGGCCTTCCTGGAAACCTATAAACTACCAAGACTGAAACAGGAAGAAAGGTGATTTTGCAAACAGGCCAATTAATCATGAAGATTGGAGTCAGTGATAAACAACCTTCCAAAATAACAAAACTCAGGCCCGGAGGGTTTTCCAAGAAATTCTACCAAACATTCAAAGAAGAATAATACCTATTCTCTAAAGCTATTTCAAAAATAGAAACAGAAGGAAAGCTACCAAACTCATTCTTGAGGTGCAATATTACCTTGATCCCCAACCAGGCAAAGACCCCATCAAAAAGGAGAACTTAACAGAACTGATTTCCCTATTATATGGATGCCAAAAAATCCTCAACAAGATCCGCTATGGATAGATCCAACATTATTAAAAGGATTACATCCATCATGACCAAGTGGGATTCATACTTGGGATGCAAACGTGGTTCAACATTCGCAAATCAATCAGCGTGATCATCCATTATCCAACAAGAAAAGACTCAGGAACCATATGATCCTCTCAACTGATGCAGAAAAAGCATTTGACTAAAATACAGCATTTTCCTGATTAAAACCCTTCAAGAGTGTAGGAATAAGTGCGTTTCTCAATCTCATAAAACCGTCTGATGAAAAGCCTACACAGCCAAATATTATTCTCAATGGAAAAGCTTCGGGAAGCCTTTCCCTTAAGATCAAACACAACAAGGATGCCCACTCTACTCACTATTATTCAACATAGTACTAAGTCCCTTGCAACAACAATCAGACGATAAAAAGGGATAAAAAGGGTACCATCGGCCAAAGAAGAAGTCAAAATGTCTCTTCGCAGATGACATGATACTCTATAGCTGGAAAACCCAAAAGAATCCACTCCCAAACTATTAAATTATAGAGCAATTCAGTAATGTGGGGATACAAAAATCAATGCTCAGAATTCAGTTGCATTTCTATACATGAACAATGAGACTGAAGAAAGAGAAATTAGGGAATCATCCCATTTACAATAGCACAAAAACCACGCATTACCTTGGAATTAACCAACCAGAGGCGTATAGGACCTTTATTCTGAGAAACTATAAATCACTCTTGAAAGACATTGAGGAGACATAAAAATGAGAAAAATATTCATCTCATGGATTGGAAGAATTAAATAGTTAAAATGTCCATGCTACCCAGAGCAATCTACACTTTCAATGCTATTCCGATCAAAATACCGAGGATCTATTTCAAAGAACTGGAAGAAGTAGTCCTTAAATTTGTGGAAACAGAAAAGGCCCTCCAAGGAATGTGAAAAGGAAAAACAAAAGCTGGGGCATCACAAGCGAGTTTCGAGAACTGTACTACAAAGCTGTGATCACAAAGAACAGCATGGTACTGGCACAAAAACAGACACATAGACCAATGGAACAGAATAGAGAACCCAGAAATGGACCCTCAGCTCTTTGGGCAAATAATCTTTGATAAAGCAGGAAAAAAACATCCGGTGGGCAAAGACAGTCTCTTCAATAAATGATGCTGGGAAAATTGGACAGCTACATGCAAAAGAATGAAACTTGACCACTCTCTCACACCATACACAAAAATAAACCAAATGGATGAAAGACCTGATGTGAGACAGGAATCATCAAAATTCTAGAGGAGAACATGAGCCAGCAACCTGACGACATTGGTCAAAGCAACCTTTTTCATACATATCTCCAAAGGCAAGAGAAACAAAAAGATAAAATGAACTTATGGGACTTCATCAAGATAAAAGCTTCTGCACAGCCAAGGAAGCAATCAGAGAAAAACAAGAGGCACTCACGGAATGGGAGAATATATTTGCAAAATGACACTACAGATAAGGACTGGTATCCAAAGATCTACAAAGAACTTCTCAAACTCAATACGAAAACAAATAAACAAATCAAAAATGGGCAGAAGATATGAACAGACACTTTTCCAATGAAGACATACAAATGGCTAACAGACACATGAAAAATGTTCAAAATCATTAGCCATCAGGAATTCAAATCAAAACCACACTGAGATACCACCTTATGCCAGTTAGAATGGCAAAAATTGACAAGGCAAGAAAGCAATTGTTGGAGAGGATGTGGAGAAAGGGGATCCCTCCACATTGTTGGTGGGAATGCAAGTTGGTACAGCCACTTTGGAAAACAGTGTGGAGGTCCTTAAAAGTTAAAAATTGAGCTACCTATGATCCAGCCATTTGCACTACTGGGTGTTTACCCCAAAGATACAGACGTAGTGAAAAGAAGGGCCATATGCACCCCAATGTTCATAGCAGTATTGTCCACAATAGCTTAAATGTGGAAGGAGCCGGAATGCCCTTCAACAGATGATGGGATTAAGAAGTTGTGGTCCATATATACAATGGAATATTACTCAGCTATCAGAAAGAACGAATTCTCAACATTTGCTGCAACATGGAGGGCACTGGAGGAGATAATGCTAAATGAAATAAGTCAAGCAGAGAAAGACAACTATCATATGATTTCTCTCATCTATGGAACATAAGAACTAGGATGATTGGTAAGGTAAGAAAGGGATAAAGAAAGGGGGGGGGTAATCAGAAGGGGGAATGTAACATGAGAGACTGTGGACTATGAGAAACAAACTGAGGGCCTCAGAGGGGAGGCGGGTGGGGGAATGGGATAGACTGGTGATGGGTAGTAAGGAGGGCACGTATTGCATGGTGCACTGGGTGTTATACGCAACTAATGAATCATCGAGCTTTACATCGGAAACCAGGGATGTACTGTATGGTGTCTAACATAATATAATAAAAAATCATTAAAAAAAAACCAAAAAAACAATACATTAAAAGGATCATTCATCATAGTCAAGTAGGATTTATTTTGGGGATGCAAGGATGGTACAATTACGATGGTACAACCATCGTAATACATGATATCAACAAAACAGAGGATAAAAATCAGCATCATCTGAATAGATGGGGAAAAATATTTGATAAATTTCAATTTGCATTCATAATAAAGACTTTCAATAAAGTGGGTTTAGAGGGAGAATACCTCAACATAATAAAGGCCATATATGAAAAACTCACAGCTAACATCTTACTTAATGGTGAATAACAGAGAGCTTTTCCTCTAAAATCAGGAACAAGAAAAGGGTGTTCATTCTCACCACTTTTATTCAACGTAGTACTGGAAGTCCAAGCCCCAAAAATCAGACAAGAAAAGAAATTAGAGGCATCCAAATTGGTAAAGAAGAAGTAAAAATTTCTCTATTTTCGGATAACATGATATTATATATTAGAAAACCCTGAAAACACCACCAAACAAACAAAAAAACCCCAAAAACAAAAACAAAAACCCCAAAACCTACTAATGGTAATAAATGAATTCAGTGACATTGCAGGATACAAAATTACTACCCAGAAATTGACAGTATTTTTATACACTAATAATGAAGTAGCACAAAGAGAAATTAAGAAAACAACGTCATTTACAATTGCAACAAAAAGAATAAAATACAAAGAAGTAAAAGACCTGTACTCTGAAAACTATTGAACACTGATGAAAGAAATTGAGGATGACATAAAAAATGGAAAAATATTCCATGCTCATGGATTGGAAGAATTAATATTGTTAAAATGTCCATGTTACTAAAATAAATCTATTTCAAAGCAATCACTATCAAAATACTAACAGCATTTTTTTTCACAGAACTAGAACAAATAAAATTAAAATTTCTGTGGACCACCCAAGACCCCAAATAGCCAAAGCAATCTGGAGAAAGAAAAGCAAAGCTGGAGGTACCACAATTCTAGATTTCAAGATACTCTACAAGCTGTAGTAATCAAAACAGTATCATATATTTGGACAAAGTTAGGCACATGGCTCAGTGGAACAAAATAGAGAAATAAACCCAAAAACTATATGACCAATTTGTCTATGATGAAGAAGGCAAGAATATACAATGGGAAAAAGACAGTCTGTTCAATAAATGGTGCTAGGGAAACTGGACAGCTACCTGCAAAAGAATGAAATTGGATCACTTTCTTACACCATACACAAAAATAAACACAAAATGGATTAAAGATCTAAACTGAGACCTGAAACCATAACATTTCTAAAGTAGAACACAGGTAGTAATTTCCCTGACATCAGCCATAGCAACATTTTTTTCTAAATATGTCTTCTAAGGCAAGGGAAACAAAAGCAAAAGTAAACTATTGGGACTATATTAAAATATAGAGCTTTTGCACAGCAAATAAAACCATCAACAAAACAAAAAGGAAACCTACTGAATTGGAGAAGATATTTGCAAATAATTTATCTGATAAGGGGTTAAGATCCAAAATATACAAAGAACTTATGCAACTCAACACCAAAAAACCCCAAATAATCTGATTAAAAAACTGAGCAGAGGACCTGCATAGACATTTTTCTAAAGAAGACTTACAGATGGCCAACAGACACGTGAAAAGATGCTCAATGTGACTAATCATCAGAGAAGTACAAATAAAAATCACAATGAGATACCACCTTAGACCTGTCAGAATGGCTAAAATAAAACAGGAAATAACAAGTGTTGGCAAGGATGTAGAGAATAATAAATCATTGTGCACTCTTGGTAGAAATGTAAATTGGTATAGCCATTGTGGAAAACAGTATGGGTGTTCCTCAAAAAAATTAAAAATAGAAATTACCATATAATCCAATAATTCCACTGCTGGGTATTTACCTAAAAAAATGAAATCACTAATTCAAAAAATATATATACCCCTATGTTTGTTGCAGCATTATTTACAATAGCCAAGATATAGAAGCAACATAAGTGGCCATCAGTAGATGAATAATAGGGAAAATGTGGCGTACACACACACACACACACACACACACACACACACACAATAGAATATTGTGCAAACATGAAAAGGATGAAATCTTGCCATTTGGGACAACATGGATGGACCTAGAGTGTATAATGTTAAGTAAAATAAGTCAGACCAAGAAAGACAAATACCATACGATTTCACTCATATGTGGAATCTAAAAAAAGCAAGCAAAAAAGCAGATAAATAAAAAGTAGAATCAAACCTATTGTATTAGAGCAAACTGATATTTGTTGGGGGTGGGGGATGGGCAAAATGGGTGAAGGGGAATAGGAGATACAGACTTCAAGTTATGGAATTAAAAAATAAATTTAAAAATGACCGTAACCCTTTAACTACAAACTGCTTATGATATACACATTTCTACATTTAATCAATAACATGGTTTATCTCTAATGCTAAACTGTATGACCTTGGAGGGGAGGGATCCCATCATTTGTACTTCTGTGCTCACTCAGTGCACAGTATGGGCCATTCCACAAAGTTTAAGCTAATAAATATTGCTGATGGACTGTTTGAAGATATATTGATTGATCAACTAAATCAACAGGTCACTTAATTAATTAAGTGAAAGAGGTTTTGACTTCTAACACTGCTTTTGCTAGATACTTCTCTTTTATCTGGGAGGACTGAGTCATTACTTAGTAATCATTCTTTTGTCCCCATAAATGTTATGCCCATATAATCTTCATATGGTTAATCTGTCAAACTAAGAAGCTAAACTCCATTCTACATTTACAAGATAAATCAAAATTAATTATATCTAAGGGAAGGAAGGAAGGAAGGAAGGAAGGAAGGAAGGAAGGAAGGAAGGAAGGAAGGAAGGAAGGAAGGAAGAAGGAGTCTAAGAATACAAGCAAGCAGGAAGGAAGGATGGATCAGTGGTACTAAATATAATTTGTGGAACAAAAATCTTTGGAATTACTTTAGTAACAGAAATCATGTGAGTACTAAAAGCTACATAATGAATAAACAATCTTGCTCATTATAAATTTTATTTTGAAAAAAAAGTTTCTCATTTATCAACTACCCAGGGCATATGTATACCCCAACACATACTAAAAGATGTACAGCCAGCATATAATTTTAGAGCTATTTAATATTCAAGAAAATTCTTGATACCTTTAATGATGAAGAATAGTCCACCTGCAAAAGATACACTATAACTTTGATACTCAGAGTGTCTAGGTGAAAGGTTATAGGTTATTAAAAGGCAGGAAACTACCATACTTCTTCCCAGTTAGCCATTTTTTGTTGTAAAACTCACTAATGTTCCTTCCCTATAAACATGGATAAGCAATTTATAAAGCAACCTTTATTAATCCCTCCCACTAGCACTGTGTTTGGAACATATTAGATATGTAATAATTAATTTTTCACTTATTGATTTAAAAAATGAATGAGTAGAAAAATATACTTGTCTCATATATATGAACTCATATTAAGAGTTCTTGCCTACAAATCAATATGAAAATGCGTACGACTCAATAGAAAAAAAAGCAAAACACTAGGACACTTCTTGAACAGGATATCCAAATGGACAATAAGCAAATAAAATGGTGCTCAACATCATCACTCATCAAGGAAATGCAAATAAATACCATAATGTGATACCATTGTACACCCACAGGAATGACAACATTTAAAGATAAACAATACAAGGCACTAGAATTATAATGGTTAGTAATAAAATGCAATGCCTGCCCTCATGGTGCCTAAATTATTCAGAAAAAAATCAGAACATAGAAAGGCACTAAAAATATTGTATAATCAGTTTTATTATGGCAAAGTATGGAATGCTCTAAAAAGCAAAAAGTGACATGTTTCTTTAGAGTGACATGTTTCTAGAGAACTGTATAGTAGACAGTTATAGACAGGGGTAGGCAGTTATCAAAGGAGGATCAAAGCAGAAACTATAAACTACTTTTTGCAAGAATGCCACCTTGGAATTCTCAAACCATTAAAATTTATGTGCAGTTTTCTAGCATTATTCCAGTAAGAGAGCCCTGATAATTTTAGCCCTCTACCAGATTTTTTTTTAACTCAGCTACTGTTGCAAAATGTGTTCAAGGAAATGAAATGGCAGAATAATTACAGCGCTCTCCATCATGGTAATTAGCTTGCATTCATGTCTTCCTGGTGCTTCCACCATGTATCCGTGTCTCCTTTGAATATCGACTCACTTTATATTCTTCTTAGAATCCTTATTGGTATGAACCTGATGCCATTGAGGTAAAGAGGATTTTATAAAGAATGGAGAAGTTTTTCTTTTATTCTTTCAGAATTTTTAAGCTAATTTCTTTAATTAGACCAAGTTTCAATCCATTCCTTTTAGTTGGGGGGAAAGAATTCTGTACTTAACTGAGCAAATGTTTCTCAGGGTTTACAAAGGCTAGAGGCCTGGTGAATGCTGTCCTCAATCCCAGGAATGCTTGGTCGTGAGATCTAGAAAGGAGTGTGGAATGAATAATGACCATACATATGATCATCCATACACCTTCCCAAAGCCATTGGGTTGATCTCATCTTTTCCCATCCAAACGGGCCGCATGGGGCTCTCAAAGTCAAGCTGCCACATTGGAGACCTTGTATCCACCTTTATCACTTTCCCACAAGGTTCTGTCTGAAGGGAATTCTAAATTATTTAGTGAGCACCGGTTACCAGAGCTAGTTCATTTAATTCTCACATCCACCACAGAAAATGATGATCTTACCCTTATTATGCAGATTAGGAAAAAAAAAAAAAGAATCTCACAGGTTAAAATGCCTTGCCCAAGATCACAAGAGCTAGCGAGCTATGGTTCAAAACTGTCTTGCCTTGAAAAATGTCAGTCACTTTCTCCACAATTAGAAAGTCTCCTGAGATACTCTCCTCCAGAATGGGCTTCGAGGAATATGACACTGCATCTACCAATATCTTGTGTTTGGATGTTAGGGCACACCCATGTGAGACTATTTCTCAGTGAATTTTGACTCTAGATTATCATCCAGATTACATTGCTGGGATATTTAGACTTCCTTAAGAAAATATAAATATAAATGGACTGCAAATTTCTATCAGATTTGCATAGGGTATTTTGAGCATCATGTTTCAGGACATCTTAGAAAATTAAATATTACCTTTAAGCAATTACTTCTATACTGGGAAAAAAAACAACAAAGTTTTTCTTTTCAAAAAAATGCTATGCACAATCTCCATATTTTATTTCATTTTATTTTTAAGGATTTTATTTATTTACTTGAGAGAGGGAGTGAGTGTGAGAGAGAGGGAGAGAGAGAAGGAGCAGGGGGAGGAGCAGAGGGAGAACCAGATACCCTGCTGAGCAGGGAGCCCAATGTGGGGCTCCATTCCAGGACTCCAGGATTACGACCTGAGCCAAAGACAAAGGCTTAACTGACTGAGCCACCCAGGTGCCCCACAATGTCCATATATTTTTTTAAAATTTTATTATGTTATGTTAGTCACCATACAGTACATCATTAGTTTTTGATATAGTGTTTCATGATTAATTGCTTGCGTATAACACCCAGTGCTCCATGCAATACGTGCCCTCCTTAATACCTATCACTGGGCTAACTCATCCCCCCACACCCCTCCCCTTTGAAACCCTCAGTTTGTTTCCCCGTAGTCCATAATCTCTTATGGTTTGACTCCCCCTGGGATTTTCCCCCCTTCATTTTTCCCTTCCTTCTCCTAATGTCCTCCATGCTATTCCTTATGTTCCACATATAAGTGAAACCATATGATAATTGTTTTTCTCTGCTTGACTTATTTCACCTAGCATAATCCCCTCCCGTTCATCCATGTCAATGCAAATGGTGGGTATTCATCCTTTCTGATGGCTGAGTAATACTCCATTGTATATATGGACCATATCTTCTTTATCCATTCGTCTGTTGAAGGGCATCTCAATCTCCATATTTTAAACAAAAAGGTGGAGCTGCTCTGTGGGAGCATGGTGCCTCTCTGTCCCTGGCCACTCCTTATCCTCAGCCCTAACTCCTTCTAATATACTTTCTCTGAACCCTTAGGTCTCTATGAACTAGAGTTTGAAAATAACCTACTAAATTTAACTGTAACCTAAGTTAGAATGCTGTAGAAGTGTCTACTGATAACATCGCTATCTCAGTATGATTATTTAAAAATTCACTCATTTTAAGGATTTATTTTTATCTGAATTTGTCAGTCATCACAGAAACATCAAACACCTTTTCCAACACTTCTGTCTGTCTGTCGCTCCCCAGACCCCTCTCTCTCTGCACTTGTGCATGCGTATATGTGGAGAGGGAGGTGCATTTAAACTTAGACTTCTGAAGCTTAGGATGTCAGGTCGTAGCTGATCAGTTCAGTTGCCCAAATCTTTAACTCTTGTAATTGTCATATTTTAGGTCTTAAATCATCATGCAAGGGGCATTCTCTTTCTCTTGCACTCTGTATTTCTCTGACCTAAAACTAAAACTGAAACAATGTAACCCCCACAAAGTCAACTGACCTTCTTACCTATAACCTCATTCCATTATCTTGAACATTCACCAAGGCTTAATTAATGTCTCTGTCCTCTCTTCTGGCTGAAATCCCAAATCCCCCAGCTCAGGACAAAACCAGAGTATTCACAAATAATGCTCGCCATACCCAGCAAGCTTTCAGCCTGCCCTTCTTCAAGTCCCACTGGGTCTTTTTTTCTTTTTTCTTTTCTTTTCTTTCTTTTCTCTTCTTTTTTCTCTTCTTTCTCTTCTCTTCTCTTTTCCTCTCTTCTCTTCTCTTTCTTCTCTTCTTTCTTCTCTCTTTCTTTTTCTTTAATTTCCTTCATTGTGAATACTTGTTTGATCTGATGAATCTTTCTTCATAGGACAGTATAAAGAATATAAACATTTTTTTTCCTAGAAATAATCACTCTCAATAAACACTGAGTTATGTGGGGAAAGTCTCAACTTCTCTAGGCCTCAGTTTCCCTTCCTTGCTCAGACATTATTGGTATCTATCTTGCACCTAGACTGTCTTATCATGGTTTCAAGATGAGGGAGTGTGTCTAGATCAAGAGTTTTAAATCTCTACTGCCACTAAATGATACATTAATGTATCCTGTAGGAACTTGATGAATTCTCTAAATTTATGTATAAAATTTATATTTTATACAGGTACATATACATTAATGGAGGAAGATCCAAAAAACTTACCATTTTCTTTAAAATAACATGTATTGATATAGTCAGTGGACCCTAAGTGGCACATCAGGGTTACCTCAATGAAAAAATAAAAATTTTTGGATCCCATTCCAGACTTATTCAAATCTTTGGGTGCAAATGTGGAACAGAAATTTATAATTTTAATACACTGCCCAGAAGATTCTGCTGAATTGTCACTGGTCCCCTGGGCTAGTGAGTTATGAACCATTGATCACAAACTACTGATGTCAAAGCTAAAATGGTAAGATTCTGGACCTGTATTCAGAGGGTGGGGTAACTGACATTATATATGTCTTTATGAATCTCGGATGAGATGATTTTTGATTCCTGAACACCCAAGTGGAAAATAAAAAGTGGGGAAGGGCTATAATCCTTGTCTATACACCACCCCTTACTGCTCCATATCTTTATTCATGATCTTTGAATCAGGTGTGTTAAATGTAATTAATGTTCAGTAAATATTTATTCAATAAATGAATGAATGAGTGACATGTGAAGAGAAACGAAATCCAAATTATATTAATGCTGTGATTAAAATTAATAGTCTGTCCTTTAAAAGACCCTTCTAAGGACAGATTTCCTATGCAGATGAATTAGTGAATAAACAGCATAAACATTTGTGGCTTTCATCTGAGGTAATGAATGAATACTGGATATAAAATGTTGAGCAGCAGTGACGAAAATCTTTAGTCAATTCCTCCAGCAAATAACTGATTATTCAGCTTGGTCAAGTTGTCCAGTCTTGGCTTCGAAGACTGGTTGTTATTTATCTCCTTCCCATATCAGAGGGAAGCAATATGTTGGCATAGTGTCATCACAATATAATTTAATTATAATTAAATCACATGCTTCTCTGAAATTATTCAGAAGGAATACAATTTGCTGCCATCTTTATTCTCCCCCTGTGGAGTTAGTCTGCGTCATTGGTTAATGTAAATTATGTTATCATAGAGAAAGAAAGTATTTTATTGACAACTGTATAACCTTGGGCAAATTATTTAAACAACTTAAGACTCAGTTTCTTCACATGCAAAGTAAGGAATATTTTCTTTACCTTTCACTTGTTGATCAGAAGATCGTGTATATAAATCAACCAACCTCAGTGCCCTGAATAGGAATACTTATCATTATTATTGTAAATAAATTTATTATAAATGATGTATTATTTCTGTAAATGAATTAAATACACATTTTCATAAGATTATAGTTTACAGAGATAAGCATTTGTCACCTACTTTTGTCCTCACTGTAGATTTATGACACGGGCAGAAGATGTGCTGATCCACCTATTTTATGCTAATGAACCATGGATGAGAACAGTTAATTGATTTTCTCAAGTGATTTTTGCATTCAGACAATAAGCAACAGAACACAACCTTTAACCCAGACCTAGCCAGAATGTTTAGTGTCCCTTGTCTTACTATACTATAGGCTAGGGAACTGGGTATTTGGGAACAAAATTGAAAATAATATCATGCAATAGTTATTACAGAAATGATGTGGAACAGCAGATAGCCACGTGGAAATGAAGAGGGAGAGGCAGATGAATTGATTATTTTACCCTAAGGCGGCCGTGTGGCCATTCCATCTAGGTACAAAGAGGGCACAAGAATACAGAAGTATTTGTCATGCTGCCAGATAGATAGATTGTGTTCAGGTCCAACTTTATACCGTTTACTGTCTGTTCTTGAACAAATCTCACTTTCTCAGGTGTAGGGTCTTTTATCAAATACAGAATGGGGATAACATTAACTACTTGATTGGTTTATTGTGATGTTTAAATTAGGCAATATATGAAGAGTACATTAGGGGACCAGTGAGTGTTAGCTATCTTTCTCATTACTATTTTAGCGAGTCTTTCACTTCTTAGAAGAAACAAACTTGAGTTTGAGGTCACACTTTACCTTTTCACAGCTTTGTGATTTGGGATAATTATTTTTTTTTTAATTTGCTTTTTGAGAAAAAACATCAACAGTAAGAACAAAAGCAACCATAGTAATGTCTGCCCTAACTACATTTAAAAAATGATAAATAGAATACAAGTTAATGGACATAAAATTGCTTTTGAAAAGATAAATCATTGTACGTACTGAAGTAATTATAAAATATGTCTTAGCATAGAAATATTTTACACTTTTTTTTCAATTGTTCATGGCTCTGGGCTGCTAAGTCTGTGTATAAACAGACTTGTGTTAAATGGTAACCTCTTGCCTTTCACAGAGATCCATGCAACATGTAAATGAAAGTGCCCTTTGAAGAAACAATTTCCTTATCAAGCCTGAACACACCGGGCCACCAAAATGGGGGCACAAATCACCTGTGCTGGGAAAGCTTTGCTAATTATTTTCAGCAATACTTAGCAATTCCTTATGATTGCAAAAAATAATACATGTTCCGTGTAGAAAATTATATATATATATTTTATATATATATATATATATAATATATATATATAGTAAAAATCACCTGAGCCCCCAAAACCTAGAGAATATCTGTTTTCCTCTAAATCTCCCAAGTCATTATGAGAACACTCAGGCTTAGGAAGCTTACAAATTTTCCTTCGTTCTCAAGGGCAAAAACTTAATAGTAGAGCTGTTTCTCCATGGAGTACAGCATTTTGTAGTTTGTATATCATGTGCCCCAAATAATCCCAGATGTAAAACATTTGGGCCTTTCAACAGACTCTGCAGTCATTGGGAGAAGTCCTTTCACCTTCACGAACAGAAGAGTTCTATCAGACAATTTGACTGCCCTCACTCCACACCCTCAGCTGGGTCACTAGGTTTTATCCATCACGGTGGACCAAATATAGAAACAATGAAAATATTATGGCTAGATTCAGAATTTGGGAGTCATGTCTGGGGAATATCTATTTCCGCTTACTCAGCTGGCATATTTACCTGATATTCAGCTAACTATTTGTTTCTAGACTTAGCTCCAACTATGTAAATTTAGCCATATTCAGGAAAGGGCCTCAGCTTTAACAGCTACAAAATGGGCATATACTAAATGAGTCCCCTATCATTCTGGGGTGATTTGACCACAGAAGTGAAAAAACAGCAACTGCAATACTTTAACCAATGTCTGGATATAGGATAGATCCAGGTCTCACCATACACGCAAAAGCCCTCCCACAGTTTTGTTCTGCCAAACCAGGTAATGCACCTGATGATGTCCAGTTGTGCCAGAGAATTATTTCAAGACAGGCCAGCCACTGGCAAAAGTTTAATATCCTTTCTGTAAGTCCCTTTTAAAGAAAGGAAATTATTTCTAGATCCTTCTCGGAAGGATTTCTCTCAGGCCTTATTGACCAGGATTGAATCACATACTATTCCAAAAACAATTGCTGGCATGGCAAATAGTTGTTTAGGGTAATACACACCTGGCTTTAAAAGTTATGCAGTTTTGGTCTCTAAAATGCTTGTGACGTTTTCTAACAGATTGTACTTTTCTAGTAGAATGTAAGAGCCTTTCCCTCACATTCTTATCATACAGTTTTCTAACTCTTACTCATCTAAGGACTATAAAGGGTAGCTCATAGTCTTACACACACACTTTCTATCAGATTCGTAAAACTATAATTTTAAAAACACTGTGTTCACAGATCTGTGCGGGAAGAACAGTCTCCTATTCTGCTGGTGGTATTTAAGCTAGTGAGATCTATATGGGAGCCCTTCGACAAGACCTTTCAAAATTTCACTGTTGTGTATCTATTAGCACAAGGTTAAATAGTTATATCCATTCATATAGTAAGAGTATTTATATATTTAGGTCTTCTTTTAATTCTTTTATTAGAACTATATTTTTAAATCTCTTTAAAGTGATTGTCTATTCTTTATTATTTTAATTCCTAGATGGTTTAGAATATTTTTGGTAATGTTATAAGCGGTCTCATTTTCTTTGCATTTCATGGTTGGGTATTAGTACAGAGGGATATTCTTGATTGCATATATTGAATACAGAGCCAGAAATTTTGTTTACATTCTCTAATTAGTTCCAATAATTGTCTGCTGATTCTTTTTTTTTCTGCCCCTGATTCTTTTTGATACCTACGTACATTATGGTATCATATAATTATACTTTTGATTCTTCCTTTGCAATCTTTAAATTTCTTATTTCTTTTGCTTTTATTAATGCATTATGCACTGTTCATTGCACAGTGAACTACATTAGTGAAGATGGAAATGTATAATGTCTCTAACCTTAAAGAAAATGGCCTATACTTTCATATTTAAGTGTGATATTTTCTATTTTTGATGAGTAGGAAGCATTAGTAAGTAAAGGAAATTCCCTACTCAGTATTTCTAGAAATATTTTACATTTAGTCAGATAGAAATGTTTAATATTGTCAATTTTTTCTAGTTCTATTGAGATGCAACGAACTGCATCACTAAATTTTTCTGACATTGAACTATTCTTACTGAAATTGTGTGAGGGGGCATATACACATATACATAATATATTATATTGTCTATACATATAGAATGTCTATTTTGAGAGACCAAAATTATTTTATTTTTATTTTCATCAAAAGGGGAGATAAGCTATCATGGTAGCATGAGTCTAATCTTCTATTACTCAAATTTTAGATTCAACTTCAGAACCAGTAAACATACATATTTGAAAGAGTGTTTTATGATCTTTGGACATTAGTGTTCTCTTCTATGAACATCAAGATAGGGATGAGAGTCAGGAATAAAATCCTATTATGTCTTGACTTGAAAGCTCTTGAGGGTTTACATAAGATCTTTGTTTCCCAGTGAATTCCATCCCTCCATCCTTGCCTCTTTCCATAAACCTTATCTTGAGTTGGGCTTTCAGGTTTTCATGCCTCAGGTATTTGCATATACTGTACCTTCTATGTAGCACAACCTTCTTGTTTCAGTTAGACTTATTTGATTAACAACTGATACTGCCTCTTGCTAGATTAAGAAAATTAAAATTTATTGGAAAGGTGGCTCACAGCACAGACATAGAGGAACCAGAGCAGTGCTGCAAGTCTGAGCAGCAGGAAACCCTGGGCCATCTTATTCAGTTGTCACATAAAAATCTACTCCAGTGCTCACTTCCATATTACTAAAATTAAAACAATGCAGAGAAGATTAACAGGGCCCCTGGGCAAGGATGGCATGCAGATTTGTGAAGTGTTCCGTATTTCTCTATATTATATATTCAAAGTTGCTAGAGACTAGATCTTAAATGTTCTCACCACAAAAAGAGATGCTAATTATGTGATAGGATAGATGTATTAGGTAACACTACAGTGGTAATTATATTGCAATATATAAATAAATCAACACATTGTATGCAATAAACTTATCCAATGTTATATGTGAATTGTATTTTATTATTTCTTTTTTAGTTAAAAATATCTACTCCAAATGATTTCTTCATCACTTTGTTATTCTACTTAAGATTCAAAATCCCTAGAGAAAGATTGCAGTTGGTCTTGCTTATATTCTCTACCATCCACTGATGGGGTCAGGACACCTGGACTTATCGTCACACTGAGACTGATCACAAAGGTGGAGAGACCATTTTCTAAAGAAAAATGTTTCATATTAAAAGATGGGATGGGTTATGGGAATACCCCAAACAAGAAATGTTCACTGTATTTCACGTCATTTTTTGGTTAACTCCTATTTATTAATCAAGTTCTTGTTTTGGAGTCATAGTTTCATGCAGGAATGTACTAAGGGTCCTGTTTCCATTTTCCCATTGCATCTCATTTCTTCTCTGTGCCAACATGTGCACATCACAGTATTGTATTCCTGTTAGCTCCACAGAGGGCTAGATACATGATAGCAGAAACCCGACCCCAACTTCTAACCCTAACTATGTCTTCCCAGATTTTGGCACATACTACTTGACACATGTGGGTGCTTAGTTATTATTTTTGCGAAGGAAAGAAGGGAGGGAGAGAGGGAGGAAGTGAGGAAGGAAGGAAGGAAGGAAGGAAGGAAGGAAGGAAAGAAGGAAGGGAGGGAGGAAAGAAGGAAGGAAGGGGGAGGGAAGAAGGAAAAGGCTGGAAAAAGGAAAGTGATGGAAAAGGAATCTAGAGCAAAACAAATGACAATTCAGCATGATGTGC
>NW_024424008.1:23164702-23177598 GCF_017311325.1 Ursus maritimus
CGTTTATTCATGGTTCACGATATTAAATCGATGTTGCCTTCCTACAACACAGACTTGGTTCTCACAGCTGCTAAGCTAGAACCTCTCCTGATGCGTTCACTAACACTCTGCAAGTTCGTCTGTGTTCATTTTAGAAGATGTGAGTTGGGATGATCTTTTCCAAAGGGTGTTCTTAAGTGATCCTATGCACCTTCCTTGTGTTTTCATGCACACTTTTGAAAAATACCTCCATCTTCATGAAGGTAGATGGGATTTGGAAGGTTTTCTCTAATGTGCTCTTTCTTAGTGTTCAGCGAAGGACACTTCTCTTACTGTTCATCACACATAACTGAGAAAGCTTCTCTCTCCGTGCATCAGGCTGCTTGAAGTGGCATTCTCTATCCAGATGCTCGGTGCTCAGGGTTTAGGAAACCGCACTGAGTCACATGTTCCCTCACCCTTGAGCCAATGCTTCCAGGTTCATGAGAGAAAATGTGGTTTTCCGATGGTTTCCACGGAATTCGTTCCAAAGGTTAAGTGTACAATCATTTCTTTATGCTGAGAAATACACTTATCTGAACGCTTCCCACTACACGTTAGAAGACATCCCTCGAAGGATGGATTCGGTAAGATCCTCTCTCGAAGCAAAGTCTCAGCCACTTTCCTTCTGCTTTCAACCCAACGTGGCAAATATTTATGTCTACGTGGCAGAAGCTCTGGGTTGTAAGATGCTATCGATCCAGTGTTCTCAACTCCTAAGTTTATGGCACTTTCCTTAAGGTTCCACACACAGGGAAGAAATCCCTGGTTGATTCATTCGTCAGGAGGTGGGTTCGGTGTTGTAGTCTATCTACACAGATTTGGGTCTCAGAATTAACTGGACGGCACTTTGCGTGCTCTCGCATATCTTGCTAAGGCTTCCATCTTCATGACAGGAGTTGTGAATTGAGACATCATGCCAGTACAGGGTTCTTCTACAGAGTTAAGCAAAGCAGTTTAATTCGATATTTTCATGCACACTTTTGCACATGCTTCCATTTTCATGGCAGAAATCTGTAAGATGCAAGGTGTTTTCTCTACGGTGTGCTCTCTTGACTTCAGTCTGTGGCACTTTCCTTATATTTCCTTACACCCCTGTGCAAACGGTTACGTATTCACGTCTGAAGACGTGAGAGGGAAGATGGCTTCGACACAGTATTCTTTCTCAAAGAGTGCTTAACTACCCTTTCCTTACAAAGCTCCATCTTCACGACAGGAGTGATGAGTTGAGACATGGTGGCTGCACAGTGTTCTTCTACCACGTTAAGCAGAGTGCTTTATGTTGATGTTTTTGTACACTTTTGCACATGCTTCCGTTCTCATGACTGAAGATTGTGGGATGCAAGATGCTTTCTGTACGGCGTTCTTTCATAGATTTCAGTCTGTGGCACTTTCCTTATATTTCCTTACACCCCTGTGCAAAAGGTTTCATCTTCACATCCGAAGATGTGAGATGGAAGATGGCTTCGATACAGTGATCTTTCTCAAAGATCGGTTAACGGCCCTTTCCTTACCCTTAAATTCACACTCTGAAACAAGCTTCCATCATCGTGACAGACGGGAGGTAGAAGACACTTTGCATTCCCTCTCCTTACTGAGGGTTACGTCTATGGCATTTTCCTGAAGTTTCAACACACGTTTTGGGAAATGCGTGCGTATTCATGGGTAAGGACGTTAGATCGTTGTTGCCTTCCTACAACACAGACTTGGTTCTCAATGCTACTTAGCTAGAACCTCTCCTGATGCGTTCACTCACACTTCTGCAAGTACTTCCATCTTCATTACAGAAGATGTGAGTTGGAAGATCTTCTACAAAGGGTGTTCTTATGTGAGCATACAGCACGTGCCTTGTGTTTTAATACAAACTTTTGGAAAATACATCCATCTTCATGAAGGTAGATGGAAGTTGGAAGGTTGTCTCTAGATGATGCTCTTTCTTAGTGTTCAGTGCAGGGCACTTCTCTTACAGTTCAACACAGATATTTGACAAAACTTCTCTCTCCATGCATCAGGATGCTTGAAGTGGCATTCTCTATACATAGGCTCAGTGCTCAGGTTCGGGGGCTCAGAGTGTCCTGCCCGTTCTCACACCCTGAATGACTAGTGGCACCTCTAGTGGCCCGGTTGGCGTTGGGGTGGCAGAGTGAGTTGAGCGCTAAGGCTGGGGCATCCCTAATCGCTGGCATTGCGGCACCAGGCCCCTTTGGAATGTCCCCTCGGGGGCTGACCTAGGGTTAGTGTTAGTCCCCAGGAGGCCGGGAATCCCAATCTGCTGCGTGTGCGACGAGATGAGGGGCGTGCCGAGTTGAGGGCGCTGGCGATTGGGAGCGTGGGCCCAAGCGTTTTGGGATTTGGGGGCTTCAAAAGTCTCTGGGGGCTCAGAGGGCCCTGCCCATTCTCCCGCCATGAATGACTGGCGGCACCCCAGGTGGTCCGGGTGGCGGCATCGCTGCTGCCTGAGTCTGGTGCTGGGGCTCCGGGATCCCCAATCCATGGTTGGCGGTGCCGGGCCCCTTTGGAGGAGCACCTCGGTGGCTGACCTAGGGTTAGGGTTAGCCCCCAGGAGGATGGCAGTCCCGATCCGCCAGCTGTGCGGCAAGCCGAGTGGCGGGATGAGGTGAGGTGTTGGCGAGTGGGAGTGTGGGCCCAAGCGTTTTTGGATTTGGGGGCTTCAAAGTTCGCCGTGGTCTCGGAGGGCCCTGCCCGTTCTCCCACCCTGAAGGACCAGCGATGCCCCTAGCGGCCCAGGTGGCGGCTTGTTGGCAGGGTGAGTCCGGCGCTGGTGCTCGGGCTCACCAATCCCCGGCATTGCGGCGCCAGGCCCTTTGGGATGGACCACTCTGGGACCAACCTAGGGTTAGTGTTAGCTCCTAGAGGCAGGCCGGCCCGATCCGCCCAGTAGGTGGCGAGTGGAGTGGGGGGCCGAGGTGAGGGAGCTGGGGATCAGGACCGTGGGCCCAAGTGTTTTGGCGTTTGGGGCCTTCAAAGGTGGCCGGGTACTCAGAGGTCCCTGCCCATTCTCCCGCCCTGAATGACCGGCGGCACCCCTAGCATCGTGGGTGGTGGCGGGGCAGAAGTTTGATTCCATCGCTGGGGCTCGGGTCCCCAATCCCTGGCGTTGCGGCGCCAGGCCCTTCATAGGGACCCCTTGGAGGCCGACCTAGGTTTAGGGTTATCCCCAGGAGGCTGGCAGGCCCGATCCGCCAGCTGGGCGGCGAGTGGAGGGGTGGGCCGAGGTGAGTGCGCTGGTGAGGGGAAGCATGGGCCCAATTATTTTGGCTCGGGGGGCCGTGCACGTTCTCTCGCCCTGAATGACCAGCGGCGCCCCTAGTGGACCTTCTGGTGGCAGGGCGGCTGCGTGAGTCTGGCACTGGGGCTCGGGTGTCCCCAATACCCGGTGTTACGGCGCCGGTCCCCTAGCGGAGCGGGTGGAGGCAGGGCATCAGGGAGGGTCCGGCGCTGGAGCTCCGGGTCCCCAGTCGCTGGCGTTCTGTACAAGGCCCTTTGGGATGGGCCTCTCGGGGGCCAACCAACGGTTAGGTTTGGCACCCAGGATTCCGCAGGCCCTATCCGCCGGCTGTGCGGCGAACGGAGGGGCAGGCCAAGGTGAGGGCACTGGCGAGCAGGAGCGTGGGCCCAAGCGTTTTGGAACGGGGACCTTCTAAAATCACCAAGGGCTCCCAGGGTCTTGACTGTTCTCCCTCCCTGAATGACCGGTAGCGCCCCTACTGGCCCGGGTGGCGGCGGGGGGGCACGGTGAGTCCAGCACTGGGGCTCGGGGGTCCCCAATTGACAGCGTTGCAGCGCCAGGCCCCTTGCAAGGGGCCCTTCTGGTTAGGGTTAAGGCTAGCCCCAGGAGGCCAGAAGCCCTGATCCGCCAGCTGTGCGGAGAGCAGCAGGGCAGTCTGAGGTGAGGGCACTGGCGAGGGGGAGCGTGGGCCCAAGCGTTTTGCCTCGGGGGGCCTTCGAATGTCGCTGGAGGCTCGGGAGGCGCCTGCGCGTTCTTCCTTTCTGGGTGACCAGGGGTGCCCCTAGGGGCCCAATTTGCGACGGGGCTGCAGTTAGAAGTCGGCAACGGCGGTTGAGGACCATCCAGCCTTTTGGCACAGGCCCCTTAGGAACTTGGCCCCTCGGGGGCGGCCGGCCACAAGACAAGGTGGAAGCCTCAGGAAGAGCGGCAGAGCGGATCCGCAGGCTGGCGGAGAGCGGAGGGGCAGGTCGAGGTGAGGGCGCTGGTGACGGGGAGCGTGTGCCCGCGCTTGGCGTGGGAGGCCTTTGAAGATTGCTGAATGCTGGGAGGGTCCTGCCCGTTCTCCCGCCCTGAATGACCGGCCACAGCACAGCCGGGTGGTGGTGGGGCAGCAGGTGAGTCCAGGGATGGGCCTCGGGGGTCCCCAATCCCTGGTGTTGCAGCGCCAGGCCCCTTGGGTGGGACGCCAGCAGGCCCTATCACCGGTGTGCGGCGGCGCCGAGGTGAGTGCGCTGGCAGAGCTGGAGCGTGGGCCCAAGCGTTTTTGGCGCGAGGACTCGAAGTCGCCGGGGCTTGGAGGCCTGGCGGTTCTCCGCCTCTGAAAGACCTGCAGGCCGGGAGGCCCGGGTGGCGGCGGGCGGAGACTTTGAGTCCGGCGTGGGCCTCGGGGTCCCCAATCCCAGCGTTGCGGCGCACGGCTGCTGGGAGGGGCCCCTCAAGGGCCGACCTAGGGGTGAGGCTGCAGAAGGCCGGCAAGCCCGATCCGCCAGCTGTGCGGTGAGCCGAGGGGCGGGCCAAGGTAAGGGCGCTGGTAGCTTGGGCGTGGCCCAGCGTTTTGGCGCGGGAGGCCTTCGGGTTCCGGGGTTGGGAGGGCCCTGCCTGTTCTCCCGCCCTCAATGACCGGCAGTGACCCTAGCGGCACGGTTGGCGGCGGGGCGGGAAGGCGAGTCCGGCGCTGGGGCTCGGGGGTCCCCAATCCCCGGCTTTGCTGTGCCAGGCCCCTTGGGGCCCTTCGGGAACGAGATAGGGTTGGTTTAGCCCCAGGAGGCCGGCAGGACCGATCCGTCGGCCATGCGTGCCAGCGGAGGGGCGGGCAGGTGAGAGCGCTGGCGAGCGGGCGTGGGCCCAAGCGTTTTGTCGTGGGGTCCTTCATGGTCGCCGGGCTTGGAGGGCCCTGCCCGTTGTCCTGCCCTGAATGACGGCGGCGCCCTAGCGACCCGGTGGCGGGGCAGCAGTGAGTCCGGCGCCTGGGCTCTGTGTCCCCAATCCCTGGCTTTCCTGCGCCAGTCACCTTGGGAGGGGCCCCTTGGGGGCCGACGTCGGGTTAGGGTTAGCCCCAGGAGCCGGCAGGCCCGATCCGGGGTTGTGCGGCGCAGGGTTCAGGCCGAGTGAGGGAGCTGGGGAGACGTGGGCCCAAGCGTTTTGGCGTGGAGGCCTTTGAAGATCGCTGGAGGGCCGGGAGGGTCCTGCCCATTCTCCCGCCCTGAATGACCGGCCACAGCACTTGCGGCCGGGTGGTGGAGGGGCAGCAGGTGAGTCAGGATGGGGCTCGGGGGTCCCCAATCCCTGGTGTTGCGCCAGGCCCCTTGGGAGGGAGGCTTGTGGTCCCTATCCGCGGTGCGGCGAGCCGAGGTGAGGTGCCCGGCGAGAGCTGACGTGGGCAAGGTTTTGGCGCGGACCTCGAAATCGCCGGGGCTTGAGGGCCTGCCCGTGCGTTCTCCGCCCTGAATGCAACCTGCGAGCCCGTGGCGCGGTGGCGGCGGGCGGGACTTTGAGTCCGCGCGTGGGCCTCGGGGTCCCCAGTCCCCAGCGTTGCGGCGCCAGGCTCCTTGGGAGGGCCTTGGGGGCCGACGTCGGTTAGGGTTAGCCCCAGGAGGCGGCAGGCCCGATCCGCAGGTTGGCGAGCGCAGGGTCGGGCCAAGGTGAGGGAGCTGGGGAGGGGGAGCGTGGGCCCAAGCGTTTTGGCGCAGGGGCCCCTTCGAATGTTGCCGGGGCTCAGGGCCCTCTGTTCTCCCGTCTTGAACGACCGGCTGCGCTCCTAGCGGCCCGGTGGCGCGGGCGGCAGGGTGAGTCTGGCGCTGGGGCTCGGGGTCCCCAATCCCGCGTTTGGCGCCAGGACCCTTGGGAGGGGCCCTCGGGGCCCACCTAGGTGAGGGTTAGCCCCAGGAGGCCGGCAGGCCGATCCGCCCGTTGTTTGGCGAGCGGAGGGGAAGGCCGAGTGAGGGCGCTGGCGAGGGGAGCGTGGCCCAAGCGTTTTGCCTCGGGGCCTCGAATTCGCTGGAGGCTCGGAGAGCCCTGCGCGTCTCCCGCCCTGAATGACCGAGTCGCCCTAGAGGCCCAGTGGGCGGCGGTGCCGCAGGAGAGTGCGTCGGCGGCGTTCGGGACCCAATCCCGGCCTTTGCACCAGGCCCCTGGGAGCGGCCCTCGGGGGCCGACCAGAGTAGGTTAGGCCTCAGGAGGCCGGCAGGCCGATCCGCAGGCTGTGCGGAGAGCGGAGGGCAGGTCGAGGTGAGGGCGCTGGTGAGCGGGAGCGTGTGCCCAAGCGTTTTGGCGTGGGAGGCCTTTGAAGATTGCTGAATGCTGGGAGGGTCCTGCCCGTTCTCCCGCCCTGAATGACCGGCCACAGCACTTGCAGCCCGGTGGTGGTGGGGCAGCAGGTGAGTCCAGGGATGGGCCTCGGGGTCCCCAATCCCTGGTGTTGCAGCGCCAGGCCCCTTGGGAGGGACGCTTGCAGGCCCTATCCGCCGGGTGTGCGGCGAGCCGAGGTGAGTGCGCTGGCGAGCTGGAGCGTGGGCCCAAGCGTTTTGGCGCGGGGGACCTTCGAAATGCGCCGGGGCTTGGAGGGCCCTGGCGGTTCTCCCGCCCTGAAAGACCTGCGGAGCCCGGAGCGGCCCGGGTGGCGGCGGGGCGGGACTTTGAGTCCGGCGCTGGGCCTCGGGGGTCCCCAATCCCCAGCGTTGCGGCGCCAGGCTGCTTGGGAGGGGCCCCTCAAGGGCCGACCTAGGGTTAGGGTTAGCCCCCAGAAGGCCGGCAAGCCCGATCCGCCAGCTGTGCGGTGACGAGGCGGGCATAAGGGCGCTGGTTAGCGGAGCGTAGCCCACGTTTTAGCGACGCCGAAGGTTCCGGGTTGGGAGGGCCCTGCCTGTTCTCCCGCCCTCAATGACCGGCAGTGACCCTAGCGGCACGGTTGGCGGCGGGGCGGGGCGAGTCGCGCTGGGGCTCGGGGGTCCCCAATCCCCGGCTTTGCTGTGCCAGGCCCCTTGGGGGGGCCCTTCGGGAACGAGATAGGGTTAGGTTTGCCCCCAGGAGGCCGGCAGGACCGATCCGTCGGCTGTGCGGCCAGCGGAGGGGCGGGCCGAGGTGAGAGCGCTGGCGAGCGGGAGCGTGGGCCCAAGCGTTTTGTCGTGGGTTCCCGTGGTCGCCGGGGCTTGGAGGGCCCTGCCCGTTGTCCTGCCCTGAATGACCGGCGCGCCCTAGCGACCCGGGTGGCGGCAGGGCAGCAGGGTGAGTCCGCGCCTGGGCTCTGTGTCCCCAATCCCTGCTTTCCTGCGCCAGTCACCTGGGAGGGGCCCCTTGGGGCCGACGTCGGGTTAGGGTAGCCCAGGAGGCCGCAGGCCCGATCCGCGTTGTGCGGCGAGCGCAGGTTCAGGCCGAGTGAGGAGCTGGGGAGGGAGCGTGGGCCCAAGCGTTTTGGCGTGGGAGGCCTTTGAAGATCGCTGAGGGCCGGGAGGGTCCTGCCCATTCTCCCGCCCTGAATGACCGGCCACAGCACTTGCGGCCCGGGTGGTGGAGGGGCAGCAGGTGAGTCCAGGGATGGGGCTCGGGGGTTCCCAATCCCTGGTGTTGCGGCGCCAGGCCGGGAGGAGGCTTAGGGTCCTATCCGGTTGTGCGCGGCGAGCCGAGGAGTGAGTGCGCCGCGAGCTAGAGCGTGGGCCCAAGGGTTTTGGCGCGGGGGACCTTCGAAAGTCGCCGGGGACTTGGAGGGCCCTGCCCGTTCGTTCTCCCGCCCTGAATGACCTGCGGCGTGAGCTGGCGGCCCGGGTGGCGGGGGCGGGACTTTGAGTCCGGCGCTGGCTCGGGGTCCCCAGTCCCCAGCGTTGCGGCGCCAGGCACTGGGAGGGGCCCCTTGGGGAGCGAGCGTCGGTTAGGGTTAGCCAGGAGCCGGCAGGCCCGATCCGCAGTTGTCCCGACGGCGCGTCGGCAAGGTAGACTGGGAGGGAGCGTGGCCCAACGTTTTGGCACGAGGGCCGAATGTCCGGGGGCTCATAGGGCCCTGCCTGTTCTCCCGTCTGCCAGCGCCGGCTGCGCTCCTAGCGGCCCCGGGTGGCGCGGGGCGGCAGGGTGAGTCTCCGCTGGGGCTCGGGGTCCCCAATCCCGGCGTTGTGGCGCCAGGACCCTTGGGAGGGCCCTCGGGGCCACCTAGGGTGAGGGTTGGCAGGAGGGCCGGCAGGCCCGATCCGCCCGTTGTTTGGCGAGCGGAGGGAAGGCCGAGTGAGGGCGCTGCGAGGAGCGTGGGCCCAAGCGTTTTGCCTCGGGGGCCCGAATTCGCTGGAGGCTCGGAGTCCGCCCTGGCCTGACCGAGTCGCCCCTAGAGGCCCAGTGGGCGCGGTGCCCAGGGAGAGTCCGGCGCGGCGGTTCGGGGCAATCCCGGCCTTTTGGCACCAGGCCCCTGGAGCGGCCTCGGGCCGGCCACAGGATAGGTTAGGCCTCAGGAGGCCGGCAGGCCTGATCCGCAGCTTGCGGAGAGCGGAGGGGCGGAGTCGAGTGAGGCGCTGGTGAGCGGGAGCGTGTGCCCAAGCGTTTTGGCGTGGGAGGCCTTTGAAGATGCTGAATGCTGGGAGGGTCCTGCCCGTTCTCCCGCCCTGAATGACCGGCCACAGCACTTGCAGCCCGGGTGGTGGTGGCGAGGTGAGTCAGGGATGGGCCTCGGGGTCCCCAATCCCTGGTGTTGCAGCGCCAGGCCCCTTGGGAGGGACGCTTGCAGCCCTATCCGCCGGAGTGTCTGCGGCGAGCCGAGTGAGTGCGCTGGCGAGCTGGGCGTGGCCAAGCGTTTTGGGGACCCGAAAGTCGCCGGGGGCTGGAGGCCCTGGCGTCTCCCCCTGAAAAGACCTGCAGGGAGCCCGAGGCCCGGGGCGGCGGGGCGGAGACTTTGGTCGCGCTGGGCCTCGGGGATCCCCAGCGGGCCGCGCCCAGGCTGCGGGAGGGGCCTCAAGGGCCGCCTAGGTTAGGGTTAGCCCCCAGAAGGCCGGCAAGCCCGATCCGCCAGCTGTCGCGTGAGCCGAGGGGCGGGCAAAGGTGGGGCGCTGGTTCGAGGCGTAGGCCCGCGTTTTGCGCGGGAGGCGCCGAAGGTTCGGGGTCTGGGAGGGCCCTGCCTGTTCTCCGCCCTCAATGACCGGCAGTGACCCTAGCGGCCGCGGTTGGCGGCGGGCGAAGCGAGTCCGGCGCTGGGGCTCGGGGGTCCCCAATCCCGGCTTTGCTGTGCCAGGCCCGGGGGCCCTTCGGGAACGAGATAGGGTTAGGTTTAGCCCCCAGGAGGCCGGCAGGACCGATCCGTCGGCTGTGCGGCCAGCGGAGGGGCGGCGAGGTGAAGCATGGCGAGCGGGAGCGTGGCCTGGCGTTTTGTCGTGGGTCCTCGATGGTCGCCGGGGCTGGAGCCTACGGTGCTCCTGCCCTGAATGCACGCGGCGGCGCCCTAGCGACCGGGTGGCGGCAGGGCAGCAGGGTGAGGTCCGGCGCCTGGGCTCTGTGTCCCCAATCCCTGGCTTTCCTGCCCAGTCACCTTAGGGGGCCCGCAGGGCCGGCGTCGGGTAGGTGCTAGGAGAGGCGGCAGGATCCGCAGGGTTGTCGGCGCGCAGGATTCGAGGCGAGGTGAGGGAGCTGGGGAGGGGGAGCGTGGGCCCAAGCGTTTTGGCGTGGGAGGCCTTTGAAGATCGCTGAGGGCCGGGAGGGTCCTGCCCATTCTCCCGCCCTGAATGACCGGCCACAGCACTTGCGGCCCGGGTGGTGGAGGGGCAGCGAGGGAGTCCAGGGATGGGCTCGGGGGTCCCAATCCCTGGTGTTGCGCGCCAGGCCCCTTGGGCTTGATGAGGTCCTATCCGCCGGTTGTGCGGCGAGCCGAGGTGAGTGCGCCGGCGAGCTAGAGCGTGGGCCCAAGGGTTTTGGCGGGGACCTTCGAAAGGTCGCCGGGACTTGAGGGCCCTGCCGCTCGTTCTCCGCCTGAATGCCTGCGAGCCCGTGGCGGCCCGGGTGGCGGCGGGGCGGGACTTTGAGTCCGGCGCTGGGCCTCGGGGGTCCCCAGTCCCCGGCTTGCGGCGCGTCCCTTGGAGGGCCCCTCGGGGCCGACGCTCGGGTTAGGTTAGCCCCAGGAGGCGCAGGCCCGATCCGCAGGTTGTGCGGCGAGCAGGGTCGGAGCCAAGGTGAGGGAGCTGGGGAGGGGAGCAGCGTGGGCCAAGGCGTTGCGCAGGGGGCCTTCGAACTGTTGCCGGGGCTCATAGGGCCCTGCCTGTTCTCCGTCTTGAACGACCGGCTGCGCTCCTACGCGGCCCCGGGTGGCGGCGGACGGCAGGGTGAGTCTGGCGCTGGGGCTCGGGGTCCCCAATCCCCGGCGTTGGCGGCGCCAGGACCTGGGAGGGGCCCTCTCGGGGGCCACCTAGGTGAGGGTTGGCCCCAGGAGGCCGGCAGGCCCGATCCGCCCGTTGTTTGGCGAGCGGAGGGGAAGGCCGAGGTGAGGGCGCTGGCGAGGGGGAGCGTGGGCCCAAGCGTTTGCCTCGGGGCCTTCGAATGTCGCTGGAGGCTCGGAGAGCTCCTGCGCGTTCTCCCGCCCTGAATGACCGGAGTCGCCCCTAGAGGCCCAGTGGCGCGGCGGTGCCGCAGGGAGAGTCCGGGCGGCGGTTCGGGGGACCCAATCCGGCCTTTTGGCACCAGGCTCCCTTGGGGCGGACCGGGCCGACCTAGGATAGGGTTAGGCCTCAGGAGGCCGGCAGGCCTGATCCGCAGGCTGTGCGGAGAGCGGAGGGGCAGGTCGAGGTGGCGCTGGTGAGCGGAGCGTGTGCCCCGTTGCAGCGTGGGAGGCCTTTGAAGATTGCTGAATGCTGGAGGGTCCTGCCCGTTCTCCCGCCCTGAATGACCGGCCACAGTTGCAGCCCGTGGTGGTGGGGCAGCAGGTGAGTCCAGGGATGGGCCTCGGGGTCAATCCCTGGTGTTGCAGCGCCAGGCCCCTTGGGAGGGACGCTTGCAGAGCCCTATCCGCCGGGTGTGCGGCGAGCCGAGGTGAGTGCGCTGGCGAGCTGGGCGTGGCCCAAGCGCGTTTTGGCGGGACCTTCGAAGTCGCCGGGGCTTGAGGGCCCTGGCGGTTCTCCGCCCTGAAAGACCTGCGGAGCCGGAGCGGCCCGGGTGGCGGCGGGGCGGGACTTGAGTCCGCGCTGGCCTCGGGGGTCCCCAATCCCCAGCGTTGCGGCGCCAGGCTTGGGAGGGGCCCCTCAAGGCCGACCAGGAGTTAGGGTTAGCCCCAGAAGGCCGCAGAGCCCGATCCGCCAGCTGTGCGGTGAGCCGAGGGCGGGCAAGGAAGGCGCTGGTTAGCGGGAGCGTAGGCCCAAGCGTTTTGGCGCGGAGCCTTCGAGGTTGCCGGGTCTGGGAGGGCCCTGCCTGTTCTCCCGCCCTCAATGACCGGGCGTGACCCTAGCGGCACGGTTGGCGCGGGCGGGAAGCGAGCGGCGCGGGGCTCGGGGTCCCAATCCCCGGCTTGCTGTGCCAGGCCCGGGGGCGCCCTTCGGGAACGAGATAGGGTTAGGTTTAGCCCCCAGAGGCCGGCAGGACCGATCCGTCGGCTGTGCGGCCAGCGGAGGGCGGGCGAGGTGAGAGCGCTGGCGAGCGGGAGGCGGGGCCCAAGCCTTTTGTCGTGGTCCTTCGATGGTCACCGGGCTTGAGGGCTCCTGCCGGTCTTCTCTGCCCTGAATGACCGGCGGCGCCTAGCGACCGGGTGGCGGCAGGGCAGCAGGGTGAGTCCGGCGCCTGGCTCTGTGTCCCCAATCCTGGCTTCTGCGCCAGTCACCTTGGGAGGGCCCTGGGGGCCGCGTCGGAGTTAGGGTTAGCCCGAGGCCGGCAGGCGCCGCAGGGAGTTATCGCGTGGCCACGCAGGTTCAGGCCGAGGTGAGGAGCTGGGAGGAGCGTGGCCAAGCGTTTTGCGGGAGGCCTTTGAAGATCGCTGAGGGCCGGGAGGGTCCTGCCCATTCTCCCGCCTGAATGACCGGACACAGCACTTGCGGCCCGGGTGGTGAGGCAGCAGGTGAGTCCAGGATGGGGCTCGGGTCCCCAATCCTCTGGTGTTGCGTCGCCAGGCCCCCTGAGGGAGGCTTGTAGCCACATGTCCTACTCCGCTGGTTGTGCGCTGAGCCGAGGTGGTGCGCCGCGGCACGCTGTAAAGCGTGAGCCCAAGGGTTTTGGCAGGGGACCGCAAATGCTCGGGGACTTGGAGGCCCCTGCCAGCTCTCCTAGACTCCACCCTGGTGACACCGCGGAGTCGCGGCAGTCTGCGTGGTCGGCGGCGGGACTTGAGTCCGGGCGTTGGCCTCGGGGAGTCCCCCCAGTCCCCAGCGTTCAACGGCGCCAGGCTCTGGGAGGGGCCCTCGGGGGCCCGGCGTCGGGGGTGGAGTTAGCCCCCAGGAGGCCGGCGCCGAGCCCGATCCGGTGTGCGCGCAGAAATTCGGGCCAAGGTAGGAAGCTGAGGGAGGAGACGAGCCCCAAAGCGTTTTTAGCAGGGCCTTCGAGAATGTTACCGAGGAGCTCACTTAGGAAGGCCCCTGCCTGGGCTCTCCCGTCTTGGGGCGGCCGGCTGCGCTCTAAAAGCGGCCAGGTGTGGCGGAAGACGCTGGTGAGAATCTAGCACTTTGGGCTCGGAATTACATCCCGG
>NW_024424008.1:23195612-23205825 GCF_017311325.1 Ursus maritimus
GCTGAGGGCCGGGAGGGTCCTGCCCATTCTCCCGCCCTGAATGACCGGCCACAGCACTTGCGGCCCGGGTGGTGGAGGGGCAGCAGGTGAGTCCAGGGATGGGGCTCGGGGGTCCCCAATCCCTGGTGTTGCGGCGCCAGGCCCCTTGGGAGGGAGGCTTGTAGGTCCTATCCGCCGGTTGTGCGGCGAGCCGAGGTGAGTGCGCCGGCGAGCTAGAGCGTGGGCCCAAGGGTTTTGGCGCGGGGGACCTTCGAAAGTCGCCGGGGACTTGGAGGGCCCTGCCCGTTCGTTCTCCCGCCCTGAATGACCTGCGGAGCCCGTGGCGGCCCGGGTGGCGGCGGGGCGGGACTTTGAGTCCGGCGCTGGGCCTCGGGGGTCCCCAATCCCCAGCGTTGCGGCGCCAGGCTGCTTGGGAGGGGCCCCTCAAGGGCCGACCTAGGGTTAGGGTTAGCCCCCAGAAGGCCGGCAAGCCCGATCCGCCAGCTGTGCGGTGAGCCGAGGGGCGGGCCAAGGTAAGGGCGCTGGTTAGCGGGAGCGTAGGCCCAAGCGTTTTGGCGCGGGAGGCCTTCGAAGGTTGCCGGGGTCTGGGAGGGCCCTGCCTGTTCTCCCGCCCTCAATGACCGGCAGTGACCCTAGCGGCACGGTTGGCGGCGGGGCGGGAAGGCGAGTCCGGCGCTGGGGCTCGGGGGTCCCCAATCCGGCTTCGCCAGGCCCCTTGGGGCCCTTCGGGGAACGAGATAGGGTTAGGTTTAGCCCCCAGGAGGCCGGCAGAGATCCGTCGGCTGTGCGGCCAGCGGAGGGGCGGGCCGAGGTGAGAGCGCTGGCGAGCGGGAGCGTGGGCCCAAGCGTTTTGTCGTGGGGTCCTTCGATGGTCGCCGGGGCTTGGAGGGCCCTGCCCGTTGTCCTGCCCTGAATGACCGGCGGCGCCCCTAGCGACCCGGGTGGCGGCAGGGCAGCAGGGTGAGTCCGGCGCCTGGGCTCTGTGTCCCCAATCCCTGGCTTTCCTGCGCCAGTCACCTTGGGAGGGGCCCCTTGGGGGCCGACGTCGGGTTAGGGTTAGCCCCCAGGAGGCCGGCAGGCCCGATCCGCAGGTTGTGCGGCGAGCGCAGGTTCAGGCCGAGGTGAGGGAGCTGGGGAGGGGGAGCGTGGGCCCAAGCGTTTTGGCGTGGGAGGCCTTTGAAGATTGCTGAGGGCCGGGAGGGTCCTGCCCATTCTCCCGCCCTGAATGACCGGCCACAGCACTTGCGGCCCGGGTGGTGGAGGGGCAGCAGGTGAGTCCAGGGATGGGGCTCGGGGGTCCCCAATCCCTGGTGTTGCGGCGCCAGGCCCCTTGGGAGGGAGGCTTGTAGGTCCTATCCGCCGGTTGTGCGGCGAGCCGAGGTGAGTGCGCCGGCGAGCTAGTGGCAAACGGGTTTTGGCGCGGGGACCTTCGAAAGTCGCCGGGGACTTGGAGGGCCCTGCCCGTTCGTTCTCCCGCCCTGAATGACCTGCGGAGCCCGTGGCGGCCCGGGTGGCGGCGGGGCGGGACTTTGAGTCCGGCGCGCTGCCTGGGGTCCCCAGTCCCCAGCGTTGCGGCGCCAGGCCTTTGGGAGGGCCCCTTGGGGCCCGACGTCCGGTTAGAGCCCCCAGGAGGCCGGCAGGCCCGATCCGCAGGTTAGCGGCGAGCGCAGGGTCGCCAAGGTGGAGGGAGCTGGAGGGGGAGCGTGGGCCCGGCGTTTTGGCGCAGGGGGCCTCGCGAATGTTGCCGGGGCTCATAGGGCCTCTGCCTGTTCTCCCCGTCTTGAACGACCGGCTGCGCTCCTAGCGCCCGGTGTGCGCGGGACGGCAGGGTGAGTCTGGCGCTGGGGCTCGGGGTCCCCAATCCCCGGCGTTGTGGCGCCAGGACCCTTGGGAGGGCCCCGGGGCCCACCACCTAGGGTGAGGGTGCCTCCAGAGGCCGGCAGGCCCGATCCGCCGTTGTTTGGCGAGCGGAGGAAGGCCGAGTGAGGGCGCTGGCGAGGGGAGCGTGGGCCCAAGCGTTGTGCTCGGGGCCTTCGAATGTCGCTGGAGGCTCGGAGAGCCCTGCGCGTTCTCCCGCCCTGAATGACCGGAGTCGGCCTCAGAGGCCCAGTGGGCGGCGGTGCCGGAGAGTCCGCGCGGCGGTTCGGGGACCCAATCCCGGCCTTTGGCACCAGGCCCCTGGGGAGCCCTCGGGGGCCGACCTAGGGATAGGGTTAGGCCTCAGGAGGCCGGCAGGCCTGATCCGCAGGCTGTGCGGAGAGCGGAGGGGCAGGTCGAGGTGAGGGCGCTGGTGAGCGGGAGCGTGTGCCCAAGCGTTTTGGCGTGGGAGGCCTTTGAAGATTGCTGAATGCTGGGAGGGTCCTGCCCGTTCTCCCGCCCTGAATGACCGGCCACAGCACTTGCAGCCCGGGTGGTGGTGGGGCAGCAGGTGAGTCCAGGGATGGGCCTCGGGGGTCCCCAATCCCTGGTGTTGCAGCGCCAGGCCCCTTGGGAGGGACGCTTGCAGGCCCTATCCGCCGGGTGTGCGGCGAGCCGAGGTGAGTGCGCTGGCGAGCTGGAGCGTGGGCCCAAGCGTTTTGGCGCGGGGGACCTTCGAAAGTCGCCGGGGGCTTGGAGGGCCCTGGCGGTTCTCCCGCCCTGAAAGACCTGCGGAGCCCGGAGCGGCCCGGGTGGCGGCGGGGCGGGACTTTGAGTCCGGCGCTGGGCCTCGGGGGTCCCCAATCCCCAGCGTTGCGGCGCCAGGCTGCTTGGGAGGGGCCCCTCAAGGGCCGACCTAGGGTTAGGGTTAGCCCCCAGAAGGCCGGCAAGCCCGATCCGCCAGCTGTGCGGTGAGCCGAGGGGCGGGCCAAGGTAAGGGCGCTGGTTAGCGGAGCGTAGCGCGCGTTTTGCGCGGAGGCCTTCGAAGGTTGCCGGGGTCTGGGAGGGCCCTGCCTGTTCTCCCGCCCTCAATGACCGGCAGTGACCCCGCGGCACGGTGGCGGCGGGGCGGGAGCAGGAGTCCGGCGCGCTCGGGGTCCCTCAATCCCCGGCTTTGCTGTGCCAGGCCCCTTGGGGGGGCCCTTCGGGGAACGAGATAGGGTTAGGTTTAGCCCCCAGGAGGCCGGCAGGACCGATCCGTCGGCTGTGCGGCCAGCGGAGGGGCGGGCCGAGGTGAGAGCGCTGGCGAGCGGGAGCGTGGGCCCAAGCGTTTTGTCGTGGGGTCCTTCGATGGTCGCCGGGGCTTGGAGGGCCCTGCCCGTTGTCCTGCCCTGAATGACGGCGGCGCCCTAGCGACCCGGGTGGCGGCAGGGCAAGGGTGAGTCCGGGCCTGGGCTCTGTGTCCCCAATCCTGGCTTTCCGCGCCAGTCCTGGGAGGGGCCCCTTGGGGGCCGACGTCGGGTTAAGGTTAGCCCCAGGAGGCCGGCAGGCCCGATCCGCAGGTTGTGCGGCGAGCGCAGGTTCAGGCCGAGGTGAGGGAGCTGGGGAGGGGGAGCGTGGGCCCAAGCGTTTTGGCGTGGGAGGCCTTTGAAGATTGCTGAGGGCCGGGAGGGTCCTGCCCATTCTCCCGCCCTGAATGACCGGCCACAGCACTTGCGGCCCGGGTGGTGGAGGGGCAGCAGGTGAGTCCAGGGATGGGGCTCGGGGGTCCCCAATCCCTGGTGTTGCGGCGCCAGGCCCCTTGGGAGGGAGGCTTGTAGGTCCTATCCGCCGGTTGTGCGGCGAGCCGAGGTGAGTGCGCCGGCGAGCTAGAGCGTGGGCCCAAGGGTTTTGGCGCGGGGGACCTTCGAAAGTCGCCGGGGACTTGGAGGGCCCTGCCCGTTCGTTCTCCCGCCCTGAATGACCTGCGGAGCCCGTGGCGGCCCGGGTGGCGGCGGGGCGGGACTTTGAGTCCGGCGCTGGGCCTCGGGGGTCCCCAGTCCCCAGCGTTGCGGCGCCAGGCTCCTTGGGAGGGGCCCCTTGGGGGCCGACGTCGGGTTAGGGTTAGCCCCAGGAGGGGCCGGCAGGCCCGATCCGCAGGCGGCGAGCGCAGGGTCGGGGCTGAGGGAGCTGGGAGGGAGCGGGCCCAAGCGTTTTGGCGCAGGGCCTCGGAAGCTGCCGGGGGCTCAAGGCCCTGCCTGTTCTCCCGTCTTGAACGACCGGCTGCGCTCCTAGCGGCCCCGGGTGGCGGCGGGACGGCAGGGTGAGTCTGGCGCTGGGGCTCGGGGTCCCCAATCCCCGGCGTTGTGGCGCCAGGACCCTTGGGAGGGGCCCTCGGGGGCCCACCTAGGGTGAGGGCTGGCCCAGGAGGCCGGCAGGCCCGATCCGCCCGTTGTTTGGCGAGGAGGGAAGGCCGAGGTGAGGGCGCTGGCGAGGGGAGCGTGGGCCCAAGCGTTTTGCTCTCGGGGGCTCTCGAATGTCGCTGGAGGCTCGGAGAGCCTGCGCTGCTCCTCCCGCCCTGAATGACCGGAGTCGCCCCTAGAGGCCCAGTGGGCGGCGGTGCCGCAGGGAGAGTCCGGCGCGGCGGTTCGGGGGACCCAATCCCCGGCCTTTTGGCACCAGGCCCCTGGGAGCGCCCCGGGGGCCGACCTAGGATAGGTTAGGCCTCAGGAGGCCGGAGGCCTGATCCGCAGGCTGTGCGGAGAGCGGAGGGGCAGGTCGTGAGGGGCGCGGAGCGGGAGCGTGTGCCCAAGCGTTTTGGCGTGGGAGGCCTTTGAAGATTGCTGAATGCTGGGAGGGTCCTGCCCGTTCTCCCGCCCTGAATGACCGGCCACAGCACTTGCAGCCCGGGTGGTGGTGGGGCAGCAGGTGAGTCCAGGGATGGGCCTCGGGGGTCCCCAATCCCTGGTGTTGCAGCGCCAGGCCCCTTGGGAGGGACGCTTGCAGGCCCTATCCGCCGGGTGTGCGGCGAGCCGAGGTGAGTGCGCTGGCGAGCTGGAGCGTGGGCCCCAAGCGTTTGGCGCGGGGACCTCGAAAGTCGCCGGGGCTTGAGGGCCTGGCGCTCCCGCCCTGAAAGACCTGCGGAGCCCGGAGGGCCCGGTGGCGGCGGGGCGGGACTTTGAGTCGGCGCTGGGCCTCCCTAACTCCCAGCGCGCGGCGCCAGGTGCTGGGAGGGCCCCTCAAGGGCCGACCTAGGGTTAGGGTTAGCCCCCAGAAGGCCGGCAAGCCCGATCCGCCAGCTGTGCGGTGAGCCGAGGGGCGGGCCAAGGTGGGGCGCTGGTTAGCGGGAGCGTGAGGCCCAGCGCTTTGGCGCGGAGGCCTCGAAGGTTGCCGGGGTCTGGGAGGGCCCTGTGTTCTCCGCCCTCACGACCGGCAGTGACCCTAGCGGCACGGTTGGCGGCGGGGCGGGAAGGCGAGTCCGGCGCTGGGGCTCGGGGGTCCCCAATCCCCGGCTTTGTGTGCCAGGCCCTTGGGGCCCTTCGGGAACGAGATAGGGTTAGGTTTAGCCCCCAGGAGGCCGGCAGGACCGATCCGTCGGCTGCGGCCAGCGGAGGGGCGGCCGAGGTGAGAGCGCTGGCGAGCGGGAGCGGGCCCAGCCCGTTTTGTCGTGGGTCCTTCGATGGTCGCCGGGCGAGGGCCCCCGCCCGTGTCCTGCCCTGAATGACACCGGCGGCGCCCTAGCGACCCGGTGGCGGCAGGGCAGCAGGGTGAGTCCGGCGCCTGGGCTCTGTGTCCCCAATCCCTGGCTTTCCTGCGCCAGTCACCTGGGAGGGCCCCGAGAGCCGACGTCGGGTTAGGGGCCCCCAGGGAGGCCGGCAGCGATCCGCAGGTTGTGCGGCGAGCGCAGGTTCAGGCCGAGGTGAGGAGCTGGGAGGGGGAGCGTGGCCCAAGCGTTTTGCGTGGGAGCCTTTGAAGATTGCTGAGGGCCGGGAGGGTCCTGCCCATTCTCCCGCCCTGAATGACCGGCCACAGCACTTGCGGCCCGGGTGGTGGAGGGGCAGCAGGTGAGTCCAGGGATGGGGCTCGGGGGTCCCCAATCCCTGGTGTTGCGGCGCCAGGCCCCTTGGGAGGGAGGCTTGTAGGTCCTATCCGCCGGTTGTGCGGCGAGCCGAGGTGAGTGCGCCGGCGAGCTAGAGCGTGGGCCCAAGGGTTTTGGCGCGGGGGACCTTCGAAAGTCGCCGGGGACTTGAGGGCTCCTGCCGTCGTTCTCCGCCCTGAATGACCTGCGGAGCCCGTGGCGGCCCGGGTGGCGGCGGGGCGGGACTTTGAGTCCGGCGCGCTGGCCTCGGGGTCCCCAGTCCCCAGCGTTGCGGCGCAGTGCCTTGGGAGGGGCCCCTTGGGGGCCGACGTCGGGTTAGGGTTAGCCCCCAGGAGGCCGGCAGGCCCGATCCGCAGGTTGTGCGGCGAGCGCAGGGTCGGGCCAAGGTGAGGGAGCTGGGGAGGGGGAGCGTGGGCCCAAGCGTTTTGGCGCAGGGGGCCTTCGAATGTTGCCGGGGGCTCATAGGGCCCTGCCTGTTCTCCCGTCTTGAACGACCGGCTGCGCTCCTAGCGGCCCCGGGTGGCGGCGGGACGGCAGGGTGAGTCTGGCGCTGGGGCTCGGGGTCCCCAATCCCCGGCGTTGTGGCGCCAGGACCAGGGGCCCCTTGGGGCCCACCTAGGTGAGGGTTGGCCCCAGGAGGCCGGCAGGCCCGATCCGCCCGTTGTTTGGCGAGCGGAGGGGAAGGCCGAGGTGAGGGCGCTGGCGAGGGGGAGCGTGGGCCCAAGCGTTTTGCCTCGGGGGGCCTTCGAATGTCGCTGGAGGCTCGGAGAGCCCTGCGCGTTCTCCCGCCTGAATGACCGGAGTCGCCCCTAGAGGCCCAGTGGGCGGCGGTGCCGCAGGGAGAGTCCGGGCGGGCGGTTCGGGGACCCAATCCTCGGCCTTTTGCACCAGGCTCCCTTGGGAGCGGACCGGGGCCGACCTAGGATAGGGTTAGGCCTCAGGAGGCCGGAGGCCTGATCCGCAGGCTGTGCGGAGAGCGGAGGGGCAGGTCGAGTGAGGGCGCTGGTGAGCGGAGCGTGTGCCCGCTGTTTGGCGTGGGAGGCCTTTGAAGATTGCTGAATGCTGGGAGGGTCCTGCCCGTTCTCCCGCCCTGAATGACCGGCCACAGCACTTGCAGCCCGGTGGTGGTGGGCAGCAGGTGAGTCCAGGATGGGCCTCGGGGTCCCCAATCCCTGGTGTTGCAGCGCCAGGCCCCTTGGGAGGGCGGCTTGCAGGCCCTATCCGCCGGGTGTGGCGAGGGTGAGTGCTGGCGAGCTGGAGCGTGGGCCCAACGCGTTTGGCGCGGGGACCTTCGAAGTCGCCGGGAGGGCTCTGGCGGTCTCCCGCCCTGAAAGACCTGCGGAGCCCGGAGCGGCCGGTGGCGGCGGGGCGGACTTAGTCCGGCGCTGGCCTCGGGGGTCCCCAATCCCCAGCGTTGCGGCGCCAGGTGCTTGGGAGGGCCCCTCAAGGGCCGACTCAGGTTAGGTTAGCCCAGAAGGCCGGCAAGCCCGATCCGCCAGCTGTGCGGTGAGCCGAGGGGCGGGCCAAGGTAAGGGCGCTGGTTAGCGGGAGCGTAGGCCCAAGCGCTTTTGGCGAGGCCTTCGAAGGTTGCCGGTCTGGGAGGGCCCTGCCTGTTCTCCCGCCCTCAATGACCGGGCAGTGACCCTAGCGGCACGGTTGGCGGCGGGCGGGAAGGCGGACCGGCGCTGGGGCTCGGGGGTCCCAACTCCCCGGCTTTGCTGTGCCAGGCCCCTTGGGGGCCCCCGGGAACGAGATAGGGTTAGGTTTAGCCCCCCAGGAGGCCGGGCAGGACCGATCCGCCGGCTGTGCGGCCAGCGGGGGCGGGCCGAGGTGAGAGCGCTGGCGAGCGGGAGCGTGGGCCCAAGCGTTTTGTCGTGGGTCCTTCGATGGTCGCCGGGCTGAGGGCCCTGCGCGCGCTGTCCTGCCCTGAATGATCCGGCGGCGCCCCTAGCGACCGGGTGGCGGCAGGGCAGCAGGGTGAGTCCGGCGCCTGGGCTCTGTGTCCCCTCCCCGGCTTCTGCGCCAGTCACCTGTAGGGCCCCTTGGGGGCCGACGTCAGTTAGGGTTAGCCCCAGGAGGCGGCAGGCCCGATCCGCAGGTTGTGCGGCGAGCGCAGGTTCAGGCCGAGGTGAGGAGCTGGGGAGGGGGAGCGGGCCCAAGCGTTGGCGTGGGAGGCCTTTGGAAGATGCTGAGGGCCGGGAGGGTCCTGCCCATTCTCCCGCTTCCTGAATGACGCCTACAGCACTTGCGGCCCGGGGTGGTGGAAGGCAGCAGGTGGAGTCCAAGGGATGGGGCTCGGGTCCCTCAATGCCCTGGTGTTGCAAGTGCCAGGCCCCTTGGGAGCGGCCCCTCGGGGGCCGACCTAGGGATAGGGTTAGGCCTCAGGAGGCCGGCAGGCCTGATCCGCAGGCTGTGCGGAGAGCGGAGGGGCAGGTCGAGGTGAGGGCGCTGGTGAGCGGGAGCGTGTGCCCAAGCGTTTTGGCGTGGGAGGCCTTTGAAGATTGCTGAGGGCTGGGAGGGTCCTGCCCGTTCTCCCGCCCTGAATGACCGGCCGCAGCACTTGTGGCCCGGGTGGCTGAGGGGCGGCAGGTGATTCCGGGGATGGGGCTCGGGTGTTCCCAAATCCCCGGCGTTGCGGTGCCAGTCCCTTGGGAGGGGCCCCTCGGGGGCAGAGGTAGGGTTAGTGTTAGCCCCCATTAGGCCAGCAGGCTCGATCAGCCGGCTGTGCCGCGAGTGGAGGGGCGGGCCGAGGTGAGGGTGTTGGTTAGCGGGAAAGTAGGCCCAAGCGTTTTGGCGCGGGAGGCCTTCGAAGGTTGCCGGGGTCTGGGAGGGCCCTGCCTGTTCTCCCGCCCTCAATGACCGGCAGTGACCCTAGCGGCACGGTTGGCGGCGGGGCGGGAAGGCGAGTCCGGCGCTGGGGCTCGGGGGTCCCCAATCCCCGGCTTTGCTGTGCCAGGCCCCTTGGGGGGGCCCTTCGGGGAACGAGATAGGGTTAGGTTTAGCCCCCAGGAGGCCGGCAGGACCGATCCGTCGGCTGTGCGGCCAGCGGAGGGGCGGGCCGAGGTGAGAGCGCTGGCGAGCGGGAGCGTGGGCCCAAGCGTTTTGTCGTGGGGTCCTTCGATGGTCGCCGGGGCTTGGAGGGCCCTGCCCGTTGTCCTGCCCTGAATGACCGGCGGCGCCCCTAGCGACCCGGGTGGCGGCAGGGCAGCAGGGTGAGTCCGGCGCCTGGGCTCTGTGTCCCCAATCCCTGGCTTTCCTGCGCCAGTCACCTTGGGAGGGGCCCCTTGGGGGCCGACGTCGGGTTAGGGTTAGCCCCCAGGAGGCCGGCAGGCCCGATCCGCAGGTTGTGCGGCGAGCGCAGGTTCAGGCCGAGGTGAGGGAGCTGGGGAGGGGGAGCGTGGGCCCAAGCGTTTTGGCGTGGGAGGCCTTTGAAGATCGCTGAGGGCCGGGAGGGTCCTGCCCATTCTCCCGCCCTGAATGACCGGCCACAGCACTTGCGGCCCGGGTGGTGGAGGGGCAGCAGGTGAGTCCAGGGATGGGGCTCGGGGGTCCCCAATCCCTGGTGTTGCGGCGCCAGGCCCCTTGGGAGGGAGGCTTGTAGGTCCTATCCGCCGGTTGTGCGGCGAGCCGAGGTGAGTGCGCCGGCGAGCTAGAGCGTGGGCCCAAGGGTTTTGGCGCGGGGGACCTTCGAAAGTCGCCGGGGACTTGGAGGGCCCTGCCCGTTCGTTCTCCCGCCCTGAATGACCTGCGGAGCCCGTGGCGGCCCGGGTGGCGGCGGGGCGGGACTTTGAGTCCGGCGCTGGGCCTCGGGGGTCCCCAGTCCCCAGCGTTGCGGCGCCAGGCTCCTTGGGAGGGGCCCCTTGGGGGCCGACGTCGGGTTAGGGTTAGCCCCCAGGAGGCCGGCAGGCCCGATCCGCAGGTTGTGCGGCGAGCGCAGGTTCAGGCCGAGGTGAGGGAGCTGGGGAGGGGGAGCGTGGGCCCAAGCGTTTTGGCGTGGGAGGCCTTTGAAGATCGCTGAGGGCCGGGAGGGTCCTGCCCATTCTCCCGCCCTGAATGACCGGCCACAGCACTTGCGGCCCGGGTGGTGGAGGGGCAGCAGGTGAGTCCAGGGATGGGGCTCGGGGGTCCCCAATCCCTGGTGTTGCGGCGCCAGGCCCCTTGGGAGGGAGGCTTGTAGGTCCTATCCGCCGGTTGTGCGGCGAGCCGAGGTGAGTGCGCCGGCGAGCTAGAGCGTGGGCCCAAGGGTTTTGGCGCGGGGGACCTTCGAAAGTCGCCGGG
>NW_024424008.1:23205835-23301281 GCF_017311325.1 Ursus maritimus
CTCGCGAGCGGGATCGTGGGCCTATGCATTTTGGCGCGAGGCGCCCTCGAAGGTCGCCAAGCTCCGAAGGCCCTGCCCCTTTTCCTGCTCTGAATGACGGGCGGCGCCGCTAGTGGCCCGGCAGCGGCATAGAGGCAGGGGATTCGGGCGCTGGGGCTTGGTGGTCCCTAATCCCCAGCGCTGTGGCGCCAGGCACATTGGGAGAGCCCCTATGGGGCCGACCTAGGTTTTGTGTTAGCCCCCAGGAGGCCGGAAGACCCCATCCGCGGGCTGAGCGGCGAAGGAGGGGCGGGCCACGGTCAGGACGCTGGTGAGCGGGAGTGTGGGCCGAAGCGTTTTGGCCTGAGGGGCCTTCGAAGGTCGCTGGGCTCCGAAGGCCCTGCCCCTTCTCCTGCTCTGAATGATGGGCAGCGCCCCTAGTGGCCCGGCAGTGGCAGGGCGGCAGGGTGAGTCGGGCGCTGGGGCTCGGGGGTCCCCAATCCAGGGCATTGCAGCGCCGGGCCCATTGGGACGGGCCCCTCTGGGACCGACCTAGGGTTAATGTTAGCCACCAGGAGGCCGACTGGCCCGATCCGACGGGTGTGTGGCGAGCCAAGGGTCGTGCCGAGGTGAGGGCGCTTGTGAGTGGGAGTGTGGGCCCAAGCGTTTTGATGCGGGGGGCCTTTGAAGGTCGCCGGGGTCTAGGAGAGCCCTGCCTGTTCTCCTGCCCTGAATGACCGGTGGCGCCCCTAGCGGCCTGGGTGGCAGCGGGGTGGCAGGGTGAGTCCGGCGCCTGGAATCCCTGGTTGATTCATTCGTCAGGAGGTGGGTTCGGTGTTGTAGTCTATCTACACAGATTTGGGTCTCAGAATTAACTGGACGGCCCTTTCTTTACGTGCTCGTGCACACTCTTGCCAAGGCTTCCATCTTCACCACAGGAGTGGTGAGTTGAGACGTGGTGGCTGCAGAGTGCCCTTCTACAGAGTTAAGCAAAGCCCTTGATGTTGAAGTTTTCGTACACACTTTTGCACATGCTTCCATTTTCATGACAAGAGGCTGTGAGATTCACGATACTTTCTCTACCGTGTCCTTTCATAGATTTCAGTCTGTGGCACTTTCCTTATATTTCCTTACACCCCTGTGCAAAAGGTTTCATCTTCACATCCGAAGATGTGAGATGGAAGATGGCTTCGATACAGTGATCTTTCTCAAAGATCGGTTAACGGCCCTTTCCTTACCCTTAAATTCACACTCTGAAACAAGCTTCCATCATCGTGACAGACGGGAGGTAGAAGACACTTTGCATTCCCTCTCCTTACTGAGGGTTACGTCTATGGCATTTTCCTGAAGTTTCAACACACGTTTTGGGAAATGCGTGCGTATTCATGGGTAAGGACGTTAGATCGTTGTTGCCTTCCTACAACACAGACTTGGTTCTCAATGCTACTTAGCTAGAACCTCTCCTGATGCGTTCACTCACACTTCTGCAAGTACTTCCATCTTCATTACAGAAGATGTGAGTTGGAAGATCTTCTACAAAGGGTGTTCTTATGTGAGCATACAGCACGTGCCTTGTGTTTTAATACAAACTTTTGGAAAATACATCCATCTTCATGAAGGTAGATGGAAGTTGGAAGGTTGTCTCTAGATGGCGCTCTCTCTTAGTGTTCTCGGCAGGGCACTTCTCTTACCGTTCAATACAGATAGTTGACAAAACTTCTCTCTCCATGCATCAGGATGCTTGAAGTGGCATTCTCTAACCAGAGGCTCGGTGCTCAGGGTTTAGGAAACCGCACTGAGTCACATGTTCCCTCACCCTTGAGCCAATGCTTCCAGCTTGATTACAGAAGTTGTGAGTTACATTTGATATTCCATGGACTTCATTCGTAAAGTTAAGCATACAATAATTTTTGTATGCTGAGAAACGCATGTCTGAGAATGTTTCCAACTTCATGAAAGAGGACGTGCCTTCAAGGATCGATTCGGCACGGTATTTTCTCAAAGCTAAGTCTTTCCCACTTTCCTTCTGCTTTCAACCCAACGTGGCAAATGTTTATGTCTACGAGAGAGAAGCCGTGGGTTGTAAGAAGCAATCGATCCAGTGTTCTCATCTCCTGTTAAGTTTATGGCACTTTCCTTAAGGTTCCACACACAGGGAAGAAATCCCTGGTTGATTCATTCGTCAGGATGTATCTACACAGATTTGGGTCTCAGAATTAACTGGACGGCCCTTTCTTTACGTGCTCGTGCACACTCTTGCCAAGGCTTCCATCTTCACCACAGGAGTGGTGAGTTGAGACGTGGTGGCTGCAGAGTGCCCTTCTACAGAGTTAAGCAAACTGCTTTCTGTTGATGTTTTCCTCCACACTTTTACCCATGCTTCCGTTCTCATGACTGAAGATTGTGGGATGCAAGATGCTTTGTGTACGGCGTTCTTTCATAGATTTCAGTCTGTGGCACTTTCCTTATATTTCCTTACACCCCTGTGCAAAAGGTTTCATAGTCACGTCCGAAGACGTGAGAGGGAAGATGGCTTCGATATAGTTTTATTTATCAAGGATTGGTTAACAGCACATTCCTTTGCACTTTAATTCACAATCTGAAACATGATTCCATCATCATGACAGACGATGGGTTTTGGATGATTCTTTGCATACTCTTCTTCCTGAGGGTTACATCTATGGCAGTTTCCTGAAGGTTCAACACGCGCATAGGGAAATGTGTGCATTTTGGTTCACGATATTAAATCGATGTTGCCTTCCTACAACACAGACTTGGTTCTCACAGCTGCTAAGCTAGAACCTCTCCTGATGCGTTCACTAACACTTCTGCAAGTTCGTCTGTGTTCATTTTAGAAGATGTGAGTTGGGATGATCTTTTCCAAAGGGTGTTCTTAAGTGATCCTATGCACCTTCCTTGTGTTTTCATGCACACTTTTGAAAAATACCTCCATCTTCATGAAGGTAGATGGGATTTGGAAGGTTTTCTCTAATGTGCTCTTTCTTAGTGTTCAGCGAAGGACACTTCTCTTACTGTTCATCACACATAACTGAGAAAGCTTCTCTCTCCGTGCATCAGGCTGCTTGAAGTGGCATTCTCTATCCAGATGCTCGGTGCTCAGGGTTTAGGAAACCGCACTGAGTCACATGTTCCCTCACCCTTGAGCCTTTGCTTCCAGCTTGATTACAGAAGATGTGAGTTTCAGTGGTTTTTCCAGAGTTCTTTCATGAAGTTAAGCAGATGATAAGTTCCTTATGTTGAGAACCGCACTTCTGAGAATGCTTCCAACTTCACGAAAGAAGAGTTTCCTTGAAGGATGGATTCAGTACGGTCCTTTCTCAAAGCTATGTGTCTGCCACTTTCCTTCTGCTTTCAACAAAACGTAGCAATCGGTTCCGTTAGCATGATAGAAGTTGTGTGTTGTAAGAAGTTATCGATCCAGTGTTCTCACCTCCTATTAAGTTTATGGCACATTCCTTAAGGTTTCACACACAGGGAAGAAAACCCTGGGTGATTTATTCATCAGGAGGTGTTTTCTGCAATGTATCCTATCTATGAAGATTTGGTTCACAGAATTAGCTGGACAGCACTTTCTTTATGCGCTCAGAAACACTCTTGCCAAGGCTTCCATCTTCACCACAGGAGTGGTGAGTTGAGACGTGGTGGCTGCAGAGTGCCCTTCTACAGAGTTAAGCAAAGCAGTTTAATATGATATTTTCGTGCACACTTTTGCACATGCTTCCGTGTTCATGAGAGGAGTCTGTGAGATGCAAGGTGCTTTCTCTATGTGTGTTCTTTCTTAGACCTCAGTCTGTGGCACTTTCCTTATATTTCCTTACACCCCTGTGCAAAAGGTTTCATAGTCACGTCCGAAGACGTGAGAGGGAAGATGGCTTCGATATAGTTTTATTTATCAAGGATTGGTTAACAGCACATTCCTTTGCACTTTAATTCACACTCTGAAACATGCTTCCATCATCACGACAGACGATCTGAGTTGGAAGGCCCTTTGCATACCCTCTTCTTACTGAGGGTTCCGTCAATGGCAGTTTCCTGTAGGTTCAACACACGTACAGGGAAACGCGTGTTTATTCATGGTTCACGATATTAAATCGATGTTGCCTTCCTACAACACAGACTTGGTTCTCACAGCTGCTAAGCTAGAACCTCTCCTGATGCGTTCACTAACACTTCTGCAAGTTCGTCTGTGTTCATTTTAGAAGATGTGAGTTGGGATGATCTTTTCCAAAGGGTGTTCTTAAGTGATCCTATGCACCTTCCTTGTGTTTTCATGCACACTTTTGAAAAATACCTCCATCTTCATGAAGGTAGATGGGATTTGGAAGGTTTTCTCTAATGTGCTCTTTCTTAGTGTTCAGCGAAGGACACTTCTCTTACTGTTCATCACACATAACTGAGAAAGCTTCTCTCTCCGTGCATCAGGCTGCTTGAAGTGGCATTCTCTATATAGAGGCTCGGTACTCAGGTTTTAGTATAAGGCACTCCTTTACACGTTCCCTCACCCTTGAGCCATGGCTTACAGCTTGATTACAGAAGATGTGAGCTTCAGATGGTTTTCCACCTAGTTCTTTTGTAAAGTTAAGCATACGATAATTTCCTTATGCTGAGAAACACACTTCTGAGGATGCTTCTAATTTCACGGAAGAAGACGTGTCTCAAAGGATGGATTCGGTAAGATCCTCTCTCGAAGCAAAGTCTCAGCCACTTTCCTTCTGCTTTCAACCCAACGTGGCAAACGTCCGTGTGCATGCCAGAAGTTGTGTGTTGTAAGATGCTCTCTATTCAGTGTTCTCATCTCCTGTTAAGTTTATGGCACTTTCCTTAAGGTTCCACACACAGGGAAGAAATCCCTGGTTGATTCATTCGTCAGGAGGTGGGTTCAGTATGGTATTCATTCTACAGAGATTTGGATCTGAGAATTAACTGGAGGGCACTTTCTTTACATGATCGTGCACAAACTTGCAAAGGCGTCCATCTTCATGACAGGATTGGTGAGTTGAGACATGGTTCCTGCACAGTGTTCCTCTACAGAGTTATGGAAAGTGGTTTATGTTGATATTTTTGTACACACTTTTGCACATGCTTCCGTTTTTATGACAGAAGACTGTGAGATGCAAGATGCTTTCTGTATGGTGTCCTTTCTTCACCCTCTTTCTATGGAACTTTCCTTATGTTTCCTTATACCCCTGTGCAATCGGTTTCAACTTCACCCGAAGACGTGAGAGGGAAGATGGCTTCGATATAGTTTTATTTATCAAGGATTGGTTAACAGCACATTCCTTTGCACTTTAATTCACACTCTGAAACATGCTTCCATCATCACGACAGACGATCTGAGTTGGAATACCATTTGCTTACACTCTTCTTACTGAGAGTTTCTTCTATGGCAGTTTCCTGAAGGTTCAACACATGTATTGGGAAACGTGTGTGTATTTATGGGTCACGATGTTAGATTGATGTTGCCTTCCTACAACACAGACTTGTTTCTCATAGCTACTTAGCTAGAACCTCTCCGGTTGCATTCACTCACACTTCTGCAAGTACTTCCATCTTCATTACAGAATATGTGAGTTGAAAGATCTTTTCCCAAGGGTGTTCTTACATGAGCACACAGCACTTGCCTTGTGTTTTCATGCACACTTTTGAAAAATACCTCCATCTTCATGAAGGTAGATGGGATTTGGAAGGTTTTCTCTAATGTGCTCTTTCTTAGTGTTCAGCGAAGGACACTTCTCTTACTGTTCATCACACATAACTGAGAAAGCTTCTCTCTCCGTGCATCAGGCTGCTTGAAGTGGCATTCTCTATCCAGATGCTCGGTGCTCAGGGTTTAGGAAACCGCACTGCTTTACACATTCCCTCACCCTTGAGCAATTGCTTCGAGCTTAATTACAGAAGATGTGAGTTTCAGTGGTTTTTCACAGAGCCCTTTCGTAAAGTTAAGAAGATAATAATTTCCTTATGTTGAGAAATGCCCATCTGAGAATGCTTCCAACTTCACAAAAGAAGATTTTCCTTGAATGATGGATTCAGTATGGTCCTTTCTCAGACCTAAGTGTCTGGCACTTTACTTCTTCTTTCAACACAACATGGCAATTGTTTCCATCAGATTGATAGAAGTTGTGTGTTGTAAGATGCTATCGATCCAGTGTTCTCAACACCTAAGTTTATGGCACTTTCCTTAAGGTTCCACACACAGGGAAGAAATCCCTGGTTGATTCATTCGTCAGGAGGTGGGTTCGGTGTTGTAGTCTATCTACACAGATTTGGGTCTCAGAATTAACTGGACGGCCCTTTCTTTACGTGCTCGTGCACACTCTTGCCAAGGCTTCCATCTTCACCACAGGAGTGGTGAGTTGAGACATGGTTCCTGTACAGTGTTCTTCTATAGAGTTAAGCAAAGCAGTTTAATTTGATATTTTCATACACACTTTTGCACATGCTTCCTTTTTTATGACAGAAGACTGTGAGTTGCAAGATGCTTTCTCTACGGTGTTCTTTTCAGACATCAGTCTATGGCACTTTCCTTATGTTTCCTTATACCCCCGTGCAAACAATTTCCACCTGAAGACCCAAGACATGAGATGGAAGATGGCTTCGATACAGTGTTCTTTCTCAAAGATCGGTTAATGGCCCTTTACTTTCGCTTTCATTCACACTGTGAAACATGCTACCATCAACATGACAGACGATGGGAGTTGGAAGACTCTTTGCATACCCTCTTCTTACTAAGGGTTACGTCTATGGCAGTATCCTGAAAGTTCAACACACACATTAGGAAACGCGTGTTTATTCATGGTTCACGATATTAAATCGATGTTGCCTTCCTACAACACAGACTTGGTTCTCACAGCTGCTAAGCTAGAACCTCTCCTGATGCGTTCACTCACACTTCTGCAAGTACTTCCATCTTCATTATAGAAGATGTGAGTTGGAAGATCTTTTCCAAAGGGTGATCTTATGTGAGCATACAGCACGTGCCTTGTGTTTTTATATACACTTTTGGAAAATACATCTATCTTCATGAAGGTAGATGGGATTTGGAATGTTGTCTCTAGACGGTGCTCCTTCTTAATGTTCAGCGCAGGGCAGTTCTCTTACAGTTCAACACAGATATTTGAAAAAGCTTATTTCTCCATGCATCAGGATGCTGGAAGTAGCATTCTCTATACAGACTCTCGGTGTTCAGGGTTTAGTAAATGGCAGTGCTTTACTCGTTCCCTCACCCTTGAGCCCATGCTTCTAGCTTGATTACAGAGATGTTAGTTTCAGTTCATTTTCCACGGAATTCTTTCCAAATGTTACGTGTACAATCATTTCTTTATGCTGAGAAACGCACTTATCTGAATGCTTCCCACTACACGATAGAAGACATGCCTCGAAGGATGGATTCGGTAAGATCCTCTCTCGAAGCAAAGTCTCAGCCACTTTCCTTCTGCTTTCAACCCAACGTGGCAAATGTTTATGTCTACGAGAGAGAAGCCGTGGGTTGTAAGAAGCAATCGATCTACTGTTCTCACTTCCTAGTAAGTTTTTTGGTAGTTTCCTTAAGGTCTCACACACAGAAGAAACCCTGGTTGATTCATTCATCTGGAGGTGGGTTCAGTATTGTATTCTATCTACACAGATTTGGTTCTCAGAATTACTGGACGGCACTTTCTTTATGCGCTTGCAAACAGTCTTGCCAAGGCTTCCATCTTCACGACAAGAGTGGTGAGTTGTGACATGGTTCTTCTACAGAATTAAGGAAAGCGCTTTATGTTGATGTTTTCATACACACTTTTGCACATGCTTCCGTTTTCATGACAGAAGACTGTGAGATGCTATATGCATTCTATACGGTGTTCTCCTTTAGACTTCAGTCTATGGCACTTTCCTTATGTTTCCTTATAAACCTGTGCAAACGGTTTTATCCTCAGGCCCGAAGTCCTGAGATGGAAGATGACTTCGATAAAGTGTTCTTTCTCAAAGATTGGTTAACGGCCCTTTCCTTACGCTTTCATTCACACACTGAAACATGCTTCCATCATCATGACAGATGATGGGTGGTGGAAGACATTTTGCATACCCTCTTCTTACTGAAGGTTCGATCTATTGGAGTTTCTTGAAGGTTCAACACTCGTATTGGGAAAGCATTTGTATTCATGGGTCACCATGTTAGATCAATGTTGCCTTCTTCAATACAGACTTGAATCTCACAGCTACTTAGTGAGAACCTCTCCTGGTGCGTTCACTCACACTTCTGCAAGTACTTCCATCTTCATTACAGAAGATGTGAGTTGGAAGATCTTCTACAAAGGGTGTTCTTATGTGAGCATACAGCACGTGCCTTGTGTTTTAATACAAACTTTTGGAAAATACATCCATCTTCATGAAGGTAGATGGAAGTTGGAAGGTTGTCTCTAGATGGCGCTCTCTCTTAGTGTTCTCGGCAGGGCACTTCTCTTACCGTTCAATACAGATAGTTGACAAAACTTCTCTCTCCATGCATCAGGATGCTTGAAGTGGCATTCTCTAACCAGAGGCTCGGTGCTCAGGGTTTAGGAAACCGCACTGAGTCACATGTTCCCTCACCCTTGAGCCAATGCTTCCAGGTTCATGAGAGAAAATGTGGTTTTCCGATGGTTTCCACGGAATTCGTTCCAAAGGTTACGTGTACAATCATTTCTTTATGCTGAGAAACGCACTTATCTGAATGCTTCCCACTACACGATAGAAGACATGCCTCGAAGGATGGATTCGGTAAGATCCTCTCTCGAAGCAAAGTCTCAGCCACTTTCCTTCTGCTTTCAACCCAACGTGGCAAATGTTTATGTCTACGAGAGAGAAGCCGTGGGTTGTAAGAAGCAATCGATCCAGTGTTCTCATCTCCTGTTAAGTTTATGGCACTTTCCTTAAGGTTCCACACACAGGGAAGAAATCCCTGGTTGATTCATTCGTCAGGAGGTGGGTTCGGTGTTGTAGTCTATCTACACAGATTTGGGTCTCAGAATTAACTGGACGGCCCTTTCTGTACGTGCTCGTGCACACTCTTGCCAAGGCTTCCATCTTCACCACAGGAGTGGTGAGTTGAGACGTGGTGGCTGCAGAGTGCCCTTCTACAGAGTTAAGCAAACTGCTTTCTGTTGATGTTTTCCTCCACACTTTTACCCATGCTTCCGTTCTCATGACTGAAGATTGTGGCATGCAAGATGCTTTGTGTACGGCGTTCTTTCATAGATTTCAGTCTGTGGCACTTTCCTTATATTTCCTTACACCCCTGTGCAAAAGGTTTCATCTTCACATCCGAAGATGTGAGATGGAAGATGGCTTCGATACAGTGATCTTTCTCAAAGATCGGTTAACGGCCCTTTCCTTACCCTTAAATTCACACTCTGAAACAAGCTTCCATCATCGTGACAGACGGGAGGTAGAAGACACTTTGCATTCCCTCTCCTTACTGAGGGTTACGTCTATGGCATTTTCCTGAAGTTTCAACACACGTTTTGGGAAATGCGTGCGTATTCATGGGTAAGGACGTTAGATCGTTGTTGCCTTCCTACAACACAGACTTGGTTCTCAATGCTACTTAGCTAGAACCTCTCCTGATGCGTTCACTCACACTTCTGCAAGTACTTCCATCTTCATTACAGAAGATGTGAGTTGGAATATCTTTTCCAAACAGTGTTCTTACGTGAGCATCCAGCAAGTTCCTTGTGTTTTTATACAAACTTTTGGAAAATACATCCATCTTCATGATTGTAGATGGGATTTGGAAGGTTGTCTCTAGATGGTGCTCTTTCTTATTTTTCAGCGTAGTGTACTTCTCTTACCATTCAACACCATAACTGAGAAAGCTTCTCTCTCCGTGCATCAGGCTGCTTGAAGTGGCATTCTCTATACAGAGGCCCGGTGCTCAGGGTTTAGTAAACAGCACTGCTTTACACGTTCTCTCACCCTTGAGCCCATGCTTCCAGCTTGATTACAGAAGATGTGAGTTTCAGATGGTTTTCCACATAGTTCTTTCATAAAGTTATGCGTACGATAATTTCCTTATGCTAGAAACTCACTTCTGAGAATGGTTCCAACTTCCTGAAAGGAGATGTCCATTGAAGGATGGATTCGGTAAGATCCTCTCTCGAAGCAAAGTCTCAGCCACTTTCCTTCTGCTTTCAACCCAACGTGGCAAATATTTATGTCTACGTGGCAGAAGCTCTGGGTTGTAAGATGCTATCGATCCAGTGTTCTCAACACCTAAGTTTATGGCACTTTCCTTAAGGTTCCACACACAGGGAAGAAATCCCTGGTTGATTATGCATCAATAGATGGGTTCGGTATTGAATTCTATCTACACAGATTTGGGTCTCAGAATTAACTGGACGGCCCTTTCTTTACGTGCTCGTGCACACTCTTGCCAAGGCTTCCATCTTCACCACAGGAGTGGTGAGTTGAGACGTGGTGGCTGCAGAGTGCCCTTCTACAGAGTTAAGCAAAGCGCTTAATGTTGTTATTTTCGTACACACTTTTGCACATCTTCCATTTTCATGACAGAAGAATGTGAGATGCAAGATGCTTTCTCTACGGTGTTCTTTCGTAGACTTCAGTCTATCACACTTTCCTTATGTTTCCTTATACCTCTTTGCAAATGGTTTCATCTTCACGACCAAGGACATGTGATGGAAGTTGGCTTCAATACAGTGTTCTTTCTCAAAAATTGGTTATCGGCCCTTCCTTACACTTTAATTCACACTCTGAAACATGCTTCCATCATCACGACAGACGATCTGAGTTGGAATACCATTTGCTTACACTCTTCTTACTGAGAGTTTCTTCTATGGCAGTTTCCTGAAGGTCAACACACTTAATAGGAAACGTGTCTGTATTCATGTTTTATGATGTTAGATCGATGTTGCCTTCCTACAACACAGACTTGCTTCTCACAGCTACTTAGCTAGAACGTCTCCTGATGTGTTCACTCACACTTCTGCAAGTACTTCCAACTTCATTACAGAAGATATGAGTTTTAAGATCTTTTCCAAAGGGTGTTTTTACTGGAGCATACAGCACGTTCCTTATGTTTTTTTTTTCCGGGATCCCGAATTTTTTATTTTTTTATTATTTATTTCTTAATGATTTTTTATTATATTATGCTACTCACCATACAGTACATCCTCGGTTACCGATGTAAAGTTCGATGATTCATTAGTTGCTTATAACACCCAGTGCACCTTGCAATACGTGCCCTCCTTACTACCCATCACCGATCTATCCCATTCCCCCACCTCCCCCTCCCCTCTTAGGCCCTCAGTTTGTTTCTCATAGTCCATAGTCTCTCATGTTTGAATGCCATACTCGACGAGGAAGGAAAAATTTGGAACAAACTCAAACACTTGGAGACTAAGAACCATCCTGCTCAGGAATGACTCGATAAACCAGGAAATCAAAAATCAATTTAAACAATTTATGGAGACCAACGAGAATGAAAACACAATGGTCCAAAACCTATGGGATACTTCAAAGGCAGTCCTAAGGGGGAAATACATAGCCATCCAAGCCTCACTCAAAAGAATAGAAAAATCTAAAATGCAGTTTTTATATTCTCACCTTAAGTTTTCATACACACTTTTGGAAAATACATCCACGTTCATGAAGGTAGATGTGATCTGGAACGTTGTCTCTAGATGGTGCTCTTTCTTAGTGTTCAGTATATGGCACTTCTCTTACCATTCAACACAACAATTTGAAAAAGCTTCTCTCTTCAGGCATCAGGATGTTTGAAGTGGCATTCTCTATACAAATGCTCAGTGTTCATAGTTTAGTAAACAGCATTGCTTTACACGTTCCCTCACCCTTGAACCAATGCTTCCAGCTTTATGAGAGAAGATGTGAGTTTCAGATCACTTTCCATGGAGTTCTTTCTTAAATGTAAGGATACAATAATTTCCTTATGCTGAGAAACACACTTCTCAGAATGCTTCCAACTTCAACACAACATTGCAAACGTTTCCATCTTCATGACTGAAGTTGTGGGTTGTAAGATGCTATCGATCCAGTGTTGTCACCTACTATTAAGTTTATGGCACTTTCTTTAAGGTTCTACACCCAGGAAACACTTCTTTGAAAACACTTCTATCTTCGTGAAACAAGATGTTAGCTGAAAGATATTTTCATCAGAGTTATTTCTCAGTTAATTATATGGCATTTTCCATATACTATCACTCATGCATTTCAAAACGTTTCTACATGTATGAAACAAAGTATTGGTTGAAAATTGAAGTCTATACTGGTTACATTCTCAGAGTTAAGAATATGGCCCTATCCTAAGGCATCCACACATACATTTCACAACTCCTTTACTTACCTGAAGGAAGATATTTGTTAAAAGACACTTGTTACACAGACTTTTCTCAGTTTTACATATATGACACTCCCTGTGCTTCCACACATGCTTTTGAGAAGGCTTCTAACTTCATGAAACAAAATGTTAGTTTAAAATTGTATTGAGCACACTTGTGAGTGTGTTAGTGTATGGCACTTCCCATTTCTACACATACATTTCACAACTCCTCTCCCTTCACGAAGGAAGATGTTAGTTGAAAAAGCTGTCAGCACAGAGGTGTTTCTCAAAGTGTGTGACCCTTTTCTTGTAGTTCCACACGTACCTCTGAAAACTGTCCTATCTTCATGAAAAAAGGTGTTAGCAGAAAGGTGCTTTCAGCACAGATTTATTTCTTAGTTAAGTACATGGCACTTTATGCTTCCACACATGCATTTGAAAACTCTTCTACGTTCATAAAACAAGACATTGTTGAAAGCAGCATTCTATACCATTTCATTTCTCAAAGTAAAATGACACTTTTCTAATGCATCCACACAAACATTTCAAATCTCTTCTATCTTCATGAATGAAAATGGCAGTTGAAAGATACTCTCAATAGGCTTGCTTATCAGTGGTATGTATATGCCACCTTCTATGCTTCCACATATACATTTGAAAATGTTTCTCATTACATGAAAAGAAGGTGTTGGTTGAAAGTTGTATTCTACACCATCTGGATTCTCAGAGGTAAGTACATGGACCTTCACTGATGCTTCCACACGTACATCTGAAAAGGCTTCTATAGTCATGAAATAAGATGGTAGTTGAAACATGCATTGAGCACAGACTTGTGAGTCAGGGTTATGTGGAAGGCACATCCGTGTCAACACACACACTTCACAGCTCCTCTACACATACATTTCACAACTCCTCTACCTTCACGAAGGAAAATGTTAGTTGAAAAAGCTGTCAGCACACAGTTGTTTCTCACAGTTTAATTTAACATAGCACTTTTCTTATATTCCATACATATCTTCTGAAATGCTTCTCTCGTTTGATAGCTGAGTAATATTCCAAAAACAATGATTTCTCAACAATTGCTGCAACATGGATGGCACTGGAGGAGATAATGCTAAGTGAAATAAGTCAAGCAGAGAAAGACAATTATCATATGGTTTCTCTCATCTATGGAACATAAGAACTAGGAAGATCGGTAGGGGAAGAAAGGGATAAGGAAAGGGAGGTAATCAGAAGGGCGAGTGAAGCATGAGAGACTATGGACTCTGAGAATGAAATTGAGGGCTCAGAAGGGAGGGGGTGGGGGAATGGGATAGGCTGGTGATGGGTAGTAAGAAGGGCATGTATTGCATGGTGCACTGGGTGTTATACGCAGCTAATGAATCATCGAACTTTACATCAAAAACCAGGGATGTACTGTATGGTAACTAATATAATATAATAAAAAAAATTTAAAAAAGTCATAGAGTAAAGGTTACATTGTGGAGATCACAACTATACATGTAGAGAATGAATAAAAAACAAAATAGCCCTGTAATATTCTGTAAATGGCTAGCTGTGGCTTGGGATAAATAGATTTCAAGCACAACTATGTTTGAAACAGGTGAGGGCTATGTGTAATTTCAAAGGATGTTAGAGGACTCAGAAGCCTTGGATGTCACAGTTACAGGTGAAAAGTTTTAATAAAATTGTTTCATAAACTTAAAAAAAAACACGCTTCTCTCTTCATGAAGCATGATGTTAGCTGAAAGATGTTTTCAGCAGAGATTTATTTCTCACAATATTTTTGTCCTTTTAAAATTCATTTTCATTCATTATGTTCAGTTAGCCAACATGTAGTACATCATTACTTCTTGCTATAGTGTTCAACGATTAAATAGTTGCATATAACACCCAGTACTAAGTATAGGGCACATTTCTTATGCTTCCACCCTTACATTTGGAAACGATTCTACATTCATTAAACAAGACGTTGGTTGAAAGTTGCATTTTATACACTTTTGTTTCTCAGAGTTAAGTGTATGGCACTTTCCTAATGCATCCACACATACATTTGAAAACGATTCCACATTCATGAAACAAGATGTTGGTTGAACGTTGCATTCTATACTGTTTCATTTCTCAGAATTAAATATATGGCACTTTCTTAATGCACCCACACATACATCTCAAACCTCTTCTGTATTCATGAAGGAAGATGTTTGTTGAAAGATGCTGTCACATCTCCAAAGGCAAGAGAAACAAAAGAAAAAATGAACTGTGGGACTTCCTCAAGATAAAAAGCTTCTGCACAGCCAAGGAAACTGTCAAAAAAACCTAAGAGGCAGCCCACGGAATGGGAGAAGATATTTGCAAATGACACTACAGATAGAAGATTAGTATCCAAGATCTACAAAGAACTTCTCAAACTCAATACACGTGAAACAAATAATCAAATCAAAAAACAGGCAGAAGATATGAACAGACACTTTTTCAATGAAGACATACAAATGGCCAACAGACACATAAAAAAAATTTTCGTCATTAGCCATCAGGGAAATTCAAATCCAAACCACGTTGAGATTCCACCTTACACCAGTTGAAATGGCAAACATTGACAAGGCAAGAAACAACACATATTGGAGAGGATGTGGAGAAAGGGGAACCCTCTTCCACGGTGGGTGGGAATGCAAGTTGGTAGAGCCTCTTTGGAAAACAGCATGGAGGTTCTTCAAAAAGTTAAAAATAGAGCTACCCTATGACCCAATTGCACGACAGGGTATTTACCCCAAAGATACAGAAGTGGTGAAGTGAAGGGGCACGTGCATCCCTAAGTTCATAGCAGCGATGTCCACAACAGTGAGCCAAAATGTGAGATGAGCCAAGATGCCCTTCAACAGATGAATGTGGTCCATATATACAATGGAATATTACTATGCCATCAGAAAGGATGATTACCCACCCTTTGGATCGACACGGATGGAACTTCATGGCTGGAACTGGAGGGGATAATGCTAAGTGAAATGAGGCTGGTGGAGAAAGACAATTATCATATGGGTTCACATTTTTGTGGAACATAAGGAATAGCAGGGAGATCACTAGGAGAAGGAAGGGGGAAATGAAGGAGGGAGGGAAGAGAGGAGGAGATGAACCATAAGAGACTATGGACTCTGGGAAACAAACTGAGAGTTTTAGAGGGGAGGGAGGTGTGGGGGATGGGCTAGCCCAGTGATGGGTATTAAGGAGGTCATGGTCTGCATGGAGGGCTGGGTCTTATGCACGACCAATGAATCATGGAACACTACATCAAAAGCTAATGATGTACTGTATGGCGGCTAACATATCATCATCATCATCATCATCATCATCATCATCATTATCAAAGTATTTCCAAAGCTGAGAATGAGGGTATAAAAATGTGCCATATACACAACCCCTGTGAAAAAACTGGGTGCTGTCAGCTTTTTCAACTAACATCCCCTTTTATGAAGGTAGAGGGGTTGTGAAATGGATGTGTGGCTGCATCAGGAAAGGGTCGTATACTTACTTCTGGGAAACAGAAAGCTACAGAATGCAACTTTCCACCACCATCTTGTATCACGAATGTAGAAGTGTTCTTGGATGCGTGTGTGGAAGCATGAGGAGAGTGCCATACACCTAACTGAGCAATAAATTTGTGCTGAAAGCGTCTTTCAGCTAGCATCTTGTTTCAGGAAGATAGAACAGTTTTCAAAGGTAGGTGTGGAAGTAGAAGTTAACTGTGAGAAACCACTCAACGCTGACAGCTTTTTCCACTAACGACTTCCTTCATGAAGGCAGAGGAGTTGTGAAAGGTATGTGTTAAAACGGAAGTGACATATACATCCCTCTGACAGCAAGTCTGTGCTCAATGCGTCCTTCAACTAACATCCTGTTTCAGGAACACAGAAGCCTGTTCAAAAGTGTGTGGGGAAACATAGGGAGTGCCATACATGTAACACCAAGAAGCAAGTCTGTGTGGGAAACTTCTTTCAACCGACATCTTCCTTCATTGAAGTAGAGGAGCTGTGAAATGTGCATGTGGATGCATCAGGAAGGTGCCATATACTTAATTCTGAGAACCGAAAAACTGTAGAATGCAACTTTCAACCACCGTTTTGTTTCCTGAATGTAACAGTGTTTCCAAATGCATGTGTGGAAGCATAAGGCAAGTGCCATATACTTCACCCTGAGAAACAAAAGGGTATGAAGTGCAACTTTCCACCAGCACCATGTTTCATGAATGTAGCAGGGTTTGACTGAGAAATAAATCTGTGCTGAAATTTCATTCAGCTAACATCTTGTTTCGTGAAGATAGAAGCGTTTTCAAATGTATGTGTGGAAGCATAATCCAATGTGCCATGTACATAGCACTGGCTGTTTGTTACCCACAGCAAATGAAACATAGACCACTCCTCAGAAAGTAGTGATGTACTATATGTTGGCTAACGGAACAATATAAATTAATAAAAATAAATTTAAAAAGGACAAAGAGACTCAGAGAGATAAATCAGTGCTGATAACATCTTTCCTCTAACACCTTGTTTCATGAAGATAGAAGCTTTTTCAAATGTACGTGTGGAATCACAGGGAATGTGCCATATAAAAGTACTGGGTGTTATACACAACTAATGAATCGTTGAACGCTACACCAAGAAGAAACGATGTAGCATATGAACATAATGAGTGAATAAAAATAACTTTACATAGGACAGAAAAACCTGAGAAATCCATCTGTGCCGAAAGCATCGCTGAGGTAACATCTTGTTTCTTAAAGATGGAAGTGTTTTCTGAAGTATGCATGAAAGCTTAAAGAAGTTCCATGTACATTGCACTGGGTATTCCGTGCAACTAATCAATCATTGAACAGCACATCAAGAAGTAATAATGTATTATTATATGTTGGCTAACTGAACATAATGGATGAACAAAAATAAATTTAAAATGGACAACAAATCTCTGAGAAATCAATCTGTGCCGAAAACATCTTTCAGGGATCATCTTGTTTCACGATTTAGAAGCATTTTCAATTGTATGTGTGGGAGCACAAAAAAATGTGCCATTTACATAGCACTGGTGTTATTTGCAAGTAATGCTTCTTGGAGGACGAAATCAAGAGGTAAGGCTATACTATATGTTGGCTAAATGAACATAATGAATAAGTAAAAATAAATTTTAAAAGGACTCAAAAACCCCTGAGAAATTAATGTCTGCTAAGAATCTACTCAGGTAAAATCTTCTTTCATGAAGATAGATGTGTTTCAAAGGTAACTGTGGAAGTATAAAAAAAAGTGCCATATAGTTATCTGAGAATCAAATGTGTACTGACAACTTTTCAACTACTATCTTCTTTCATGATGGTAGAGAGCTGTAAATGTATATGTTGAAAGGGCTGTACCATACACATAACTCTGAGTCTCAAGTCTGTGCTCAATTCGCCTTTCAACTAACATCATCCTTCATGAAGATAGAAGAGTTTTGAAATATATGTGTGGATGCATTAGGAATGTGCTATGTACTTAACTCTGAGAATCCAGATGGTATAGGATACAACTTTCAACCAACACCTCGTTTCATGAAATTAGAAGCCTTTTTATATATATGCTTGGGAGCATAGGGAGTGCCATATACCTACCACTGAGAAAGAAGTCTTTGGCAAAAGGGTCTTTTGACTAACATCTTCCTTTATGACACTAGAAGGCTTTTGAATGTATGTGAGGATGCTTTAGTAAAGTGTCATATATATAATGCTGACAAACAAAGCAGTATCGAATGCAGCTTCCAACCAATGTCTTGTTTCTTGAATGTGAAGTTTTTTTGGTTGCTTTGTTTTGTTTTGTTTTGTTTTGTTTATGTTAGGCCAGTCACCAGAGTAGATCTTTAGTTTTTGATGTAATGGTCCATGATTCAATAAATTTATTTTTATTTATTTATTATGTTGATTTAACCAACACCCTTACTTCTTCATGTAGTGTTCAGCGATCCATTCATTAGTTGTGTATAACAGCCAGTGCTAAGAATACGGTACATGCTTTATGCTTCCACACATACATTTGAAAACACTTCTATCTTGGTGAAACAAGATGCTAGCTGAAAGATACTTCTGGCAGAGTTATTTCTCAGTTAATTATATGGCACTTTCTATATACTATCACGCATGCATTTCAAAAAGCTTCTACATGTATGAAACAAGGCATTGGTTGAAAGTTGAATTCTATACTGTTTCCGTTCTCAGAGTTAAGAATACTGCCCCGGAGTTAAGATGGCAGAGGAGTAGGAGACCCCTTTTTCAGCCGGTCCCCTGAGTCGAGTTGGATAGGTACCAGACCAGCCTGAACATCCACGGAATCAGCCTGAGATGCAGGAGGATACATCTGGATCTCTACAAATGAACATCTCCAGCGATGAGTATTGAGGTACGAAGCGGGGAGCTGTGAAACCGCACACAGATATTGGAAGATAAATGGAAGGGGGAGGGAGCTGCCACGTTCATGCCCGGGAAGCAGTAACCACCTGCACAGGGGAGCGGGCAGACTCATAGACCGTAGACCGGCACCTGCGAGAGAGCAGACTGAGACCGTGAGCTGGGAAACGTGTAACCAGACTGAAAACCAGAGCTCCGGTGTGCTCACTGGAACCAGACTGAGACCAGGAGCTCTGGAGCTGGCGGGGGTGGCTGGCGGGTGGCGGCTGGCGGTGTTAAAAACACAAAGGACAGAGACACACTGGCCCTGGAAGTGAGGGCTGGGATGCTGGGTGTGGGGCGCACATCCCGGGATGCTGCAGGGTTGAGCAGCACCAACAGAAACAGAGTTAAAGTGGCCAGAACATCAGTGGAGAATGGTCCGCAACCCCTCTGTTCTGAGACAGAGGCTGAGATTTGGCCACTGCTGCTTTGACTCTCAGAAGAGGCACAGCAAACCACCAAGGAAAGCTGCCAGAGAACAAAAGCCCCAAGAAACCAGTTCTCACTGAGCCCATCAACCCCCAACAGGGGGCAGGACAACTCTGCCCAAACAGGGTTGGTTGAGTATCAGCACGGCAGGCTGGAAGAACAAGAAGCCCACATCCCTAAAGTCCCTATAAAATGAAGGCATCTTGCTTGGGACCTGGTCAATAATTTGGACTCCGTACATTCCTGCAAACACACCTCATCAGAATGACAAAGAGGAGGGACCCCCAACAAAGGAAAGAAACAGAGACTGTGGCCTCTGCTGTGGAACTAATGGATATGGATATAACCAAGATGTCAGAAATGGATTCCAGAGTAACGAATTATCAGGACGCTATCAAGGCTGGAGAATAAGTATTAATGAAAATACATACTTTCTAAGGGCTGAAATGAGATCTAATCAGGCTGAACTTAAAAAGGCTATGAATGAAATGCAGTCCAAACTGGATGCTTCTGATTGCCAGGGCAAATGAGGTAGAAGAACGAATTCGTGAGCTAGAAGATAAGATGATAGAAAAGAAGGAAAAAGAGGTGGCATGGGGAAAATGAATCCAATTTCAAGAAACTAAGCTGAGGAAGATTATTGACTCAATGAAACGTTCCAATTTCAGAAGTATTGGGATCCCTGAGGGGGTGGAGAAAGAGAGCAGTCTAGAAGATATATTTGAGCAAATCATAGCTGAAAAGTTCCCTAATCTGGGGAAGGAAACAAGCATTCATGTCCAAGAGGCAGAGAGGACCCCATCCAAGATCAATGAGACCTGACCGACACCAACACATATAATAGTACAATTTGCAAGTCTTAGAGCTAAGAAAACAATCTTGGAAGCGGTGGTGGGGGAGGGTGGGGGGAAGAGATGTCTCACATACAGAGGGAGGAACATCAGAATAATGTCAGACCTGTCCATAGAGACCTGGCAAGCCAGAAAGGGCTGGCAAGACATATTTGGAGTACTGAATGAGAAGAACATGCAGCCAAGGATACCGTATCTAGCAAGGCTGTCATTCAGAATAGATGGCGAGAGAAGGAGCTTTGAAGATGGGCAGAAACTGAAAGAATATGTGACCACCAAGCAAGCCCTGCAAGATACAATGGGGGGGGCTCTATAAAAGAGGAAAGACCCCAGGAGGGATGATACAGAACGGAAATGGACACAGGGTTGCACATTGGCTAAAAAGACACGATCCATCCACATGCTGTCTAGAAGAGACTCACTTTGAACCTAAAGATACATCCAGACTGAAAGTGAAGGGATAGAGAACCATCTTTCATACCAACTGACCTCAAAGGGAAGCTGGGGCAGCAATTCTAATTTCAGACAAATTAGATTTTAAGCTAAAGACTGTAGTTAGAGATACAGAAGGACACCATATCATTCTCAAAGGGTCTAACCAACAAGAGGGTCTAATAATTATAAATATCTCTGCCCCCAACATGGAAGCAGCCAACTACATAACCCAACTGTTAACCAAAATAAAAAGACATGCAGATAATAATATGTTAACAGTAGAGGACCTCAACACTCCAGTCTCAGCAATAGACAGATCATCTGAGCAGAACATCCACAAAGAAACAAGGGCTTTGAATGACACGCTGGACAAGATGGACCTCATCAATATATACAGAACATTCCACCCTAGAACAACAGAATACCCATTCTTTTCAAACACGCATGGAACTTTCTCCAGAATAGACCATGCACTGGGTCATGAAACAGTTCTCAACCGATACCAAAAGATTGAGATTATTCCCTGCATATTCTCAGAGCACAACGCTTTGAAGCTGAAACTCAATGACAAGAAAAAAATTTGGAAGGAACTCAAACACTGCAGGTTAAAGAGCATCCTGCTAAAGAATATTTGGGTCAACCAGGTAATGAGAGAGGAACTTAAACAATTCCCGGAAACCGATGGGAATGAACACATCAGTGCAAAACCTATGGGATATCACAAAGGCGGTCCTGAGGCGGAAATACATAGCCATCCAAACCTCACTCAAAAGAATAGAAAAATCTAAAATGCAGTTTTTATATTATCACCTCAAGAAGCTGGAGCTGGAACAGAAGGATAGGCCTAAGCCATGCACCGAAACACAACTGATCAAGATTAGAGCAGAGATCAATGAATTAGAAACCAGAAATACAGTGGAGCACATCAACGAAACTAGAAGGTGAACATTCTCTGAAAGAATTACTAAGATCACTGAGCCACTGGCCAGACTTCTCCAAAAGAAAAGAGAAAGGATCCGAGTTAGTAAAACAAACTGAGGGCTTCAGAGAGGAGGGGGTTGGGGGAATGGGATAGACTGGTGATGGGTAGTAAGGAGGGCACGTATTGCATGGTGCACTGGGTGTTATACACAACTAATGAATCATTGAACTTTACATCAGAAACCAGGGATGTACTGTATGGTGACTAACATAATATAATAAAAAGACATTAAAAAAATAAAAATAAATAAAATAAAATAAAATCATGGATGAAAGGGGAGAGATCACGACTCACACCAAGAAAATAAAAACAATCGTTAGACACTCTTATCAACAAGTATACGCCAATAAATTTAGCAAGCTGGAAGAAATGGATGGCTGCCCGGGAAGCTATAAACTACCAAGACTGAAAGAGGAAGTGATTGAAGACCTAAATAGGCCAATATCCAGAAACGAGATTGAAGTAGTGATCAAAAACCTCTCCAAGAAACAAGAGCCCAGGGCCTAATGGATTCCCTGGGGAAGCTTACCAAACATTCAAAGAAGAAATAATACCTATTCTCCTGAAGCTGTTTCAAAAGATAGAAGAGAAGGAAACCTTCCAAAACTCCTTCTGTGAGGCCACCATTACCCTGATCTCAAAACCAGGCAAAGACCCCACCAAAACGGGAGAATTACAGACCAATATCCCTGATGAACATGGATGCCAATATTCTCAACAAGATCCAGCTAATAGGATCCAAAGGTACATTGGAAGGATTATCTGTCACGACCAGGTAGGATTCACCCCTGGCATGCAAGGTAGTTCAACATTCACAAATCAAGCCATGTGATAGAACACATTAATAAGAGAGGAGACAAGAATCATACGGTCCTCTCCATTGGTTCAGAAAAAGCCTTTGGGGAATGAACCATGAGAGACTGTGGACTCTGGGAAACAAACTGAGGGCTTCAGAGGAGAGGGGGGTGGGGGATTGGGAGGGGTGGGGGATTGGGAGGGGCCAGTGATGGGTATTAAGGAGGGCACATATTGCGTGGTGCACCAGGTGTTATATGCAAATAATGAATCATGGAACACTACATCAGAAAATAAGGATATAGTGTATGGTGACTAACATAACATAATAAAAAATTATTTTTTAAAGATTTTATTTATTTATGTGACAGAGAGACAGCCAGCAAGAGAGGGAACACAGCAGGGGAGTGGGAGAGGAAGAAGCAGACTCCCAGCAGAGGAGCCTGATGTGGGACTCAATCCTGGAACGCCAGGACTATGCCCTGAGCCGAAGGCAGACACTCAACAACTGCGCCACCCAGGCGCCCCTAATAAAAAATTATTATATAGAAAAAGGGCTCTCTGTTCAGACCATGCCATGAAGTGGTCTGTGCATGGATGAACCATTTTCTCTTTATAATGAAGGCATGTCAATCAGACAGGAGAGGGAGAAAAGCTGGCTGCCTTGATAGGCTTACAGTAGCCAAAAGAACTAAGCAGGTGTGTGTTTGTGTGTGTGTACATGTGTGTCTGTGTTCATTATATGTGTTGTGTGTGGTGTGGTGTATGTATGTGTATAGTCATTGAATGTGATGTGAGTCTGATAGGTGTCTCTTGTGTTGTGTATGTGTATGTGTGATATGTGTAGTTCTGTTGAATATTTGGGTGTAAATGTGTGGTATAAGTATGGTGTGTGTGCAGTTATTGAGTGGTGTGTATGTTCTTTGTGTTTCATGTGTTGTATGTGTGGGTACTGTGTGATGAAGATGTGATTTATGGTGTATGGTGTTTGTGTAGTGTATATGTGTGGGGTATGTGTGGTGTGTATGTGTATGTGTTATATTTGCAGTGTATTTTAAGTGTATGTGTTGCATGAGTTATTTGTGTGCTATGTGCATGGTGTAGTGTGGTGTGTTTTGTGTGGTATATGCATGCTGAGTGTGCTGCGTCTTTGGTGTTTACTTGGTGTGTGTGGTGCCCTTTTACTTGGTATATGTGTGGTGTGTTTGTGGTGGATACATGGTGTGTGTATAGGGTGTGTGTTGTGTATATTTTGTGTGTTTTTCTATGGTAGAAGCACTGTGAGTTTCTGGCATATGTGGTGTGTGTTCTATGTGATCTGTGCATATGTAGTATATGCATGTAATTTATGTTATAAGTGTGGTGTGTGTGTGTATTGTTTAAAGTATGTTGGTTTTTGTGTGGTGTCTGTGTGTGTGTTTGGCATATGTCTGGTGTGTGTATGATAACTATGTTCCATTTCTTTGGTAAGTGTGTGCTGTATGTCAGGCATTGTGAAAGTATAGGTGTGCTGTGTGGATGGTGTGTATAAGGTGTGTGGGTGTTGTATATGTGGTGATTTTTTGTTGCATGTGTGGTATGTGTGAGGGGAATATGTGGCATGTTTTTTATAGGTGCGTGGAGTATATTTGCGATGTGTTTGTGTTGTGTATATGTGTGGTGTGTGTTTGAGATAAGTGTTAGGTGTGGTATATGTGTAGTGTATGTGTTATTCAGGTTGTGTGTGTGTGGTTTATATAATATGTGTCAGTGTGTGTAGTATATGTGTTGTATGTTCATGTATATGTTTGTGATGTACATGTGATAAATGGGTCAACTATGTGTGGTATGAATCTGGTGTGTGTGTGTTATACAAATGGTTTAAATGTGGGATGTGTGTGGCGTTTTTTGTCATGTATTTTGTGTATGGTGTGTGGTGTGCATTTGCATTGTATGTGTGAGGTCTGTTATATGTGTAGTGTGTCTGTAATGGAGGTGTTGTGTATGTTTGGTGTCTTTTTGCTTTGTGTGTGCTATATATGTTGTGTGTGGTGTTCATGTGTTTGCATGCTGCATGTGTGAGGGTGGTGTATGTGTGATAACTGTATGTGTGTTATTTACATGTGTTGATGTTGTATGTGTGGTGTAACTATTATGTGGAATGTGTGTTCAGTTTCCGGGGTTTATTTGTAGTATGTTTGTTTGGTATTTGCGTGGTTTGTGTGTGTGTGGAGCTTATGTGTAATTGTGTGGTTCATGTGTGATGTTTGTAGTATGTTTGGTATTTGTGTGCTGTTTGTGTGGTTTATGTGTGTGTGGAGCTTACTTGTAATTGTGTGGTAAATGTGTGATGTCTGTGTGTGTGGTATGTGTGATCTGTATTTAGTATTTGTGGTGTGCTTGTCTGTATATGTTGGGTATGTGTTTGGCAGTGTGTGTTTGTTAAATATGTGTTGTGTGTGTGAGGTGTATTTGTGATGTATTTGTCTGGTATATGAGTGGTGTATCTATGAGGTGTAAGTGTGTTGTTTGTGGTATGCATGAGTTCTTGTAGGATATGTGCTGTGTGTGCCTTCTGTGTGTGTGTGTGTAATATCTATGCTCTATTTATGTGATGTACATGTGGTAAATATATTGGACATTTTGGATGTGACTGTTGTATATGAGGTAAAAGAAATGTGTGTGTAGTGTATGTTTGCTGTGTATGGTTTCTGGTTGGTGTATGTATAGTCAGTGTGTGGCATGCATTGTGTGTGTTGCATGTGGTGTGCATGTAGTGATTTTGGTGTGTGTTTTGTATGTCTGTTACATGTGTGTGGTACATGTGTTGTGTGAGGTTTGTGTGTGGCATATGTGTGGTGTATGTTGTGTATATACACTGTGTGTATCATGATTGTGTGGCATGTGTTTATGTGTGTGTGGTGTAGGTGTAGTGTGGGTGGTTTATGCATATTCTGTGTGTTTTATGTGTGAAGTATGAGTGTGATGTGTATGCGTTCTGTGTATGAGTTGTGTGTGTATGGTGTATGTCTAATATGAATGGGCTATATGTGGAGTGTGTGGGTGTTTGGGGTATTTGTGTTGTGTGTTTGATGTATTTGTGATGTGTCTATGTGTAGTTTGTGCTGTGTGTGATAGAAGTGTGTCAGTGTCTCCTGTTTTTGTGGTGTCTGTGTGGTGTATGTGGTATATGCAGGTGTGAGAGTGGCATGTGTGTGGTGATTGTATGGCTAATTATCATTGCACTTACCACAGTACTCCAAGCAGCAAGTGTTCAGGGTCAGGAGTGCCATTTTGGGGAGATATCAGACACCAATTATGCTCATTTAGCACAGAATCAAAGTAAGAACTCATCAAAATCTTTGATGGTGGCAGTTTGAAAGCCCCATCACCCCTGAATGTGAGCAAAGACCTAGTTAGAAATACGGAAGATTATAGGAATGCCTACTAAGAGGATCCACATTCTACATTTCATACAAGAATGGGGAAAGAAAAAAACCTGGGAAGGAGAGAACTTTTCCCCCCTTACCCCAGAAATGAAGCCATCTCCCTCCCAGCCCCAATACTTAAGCCTACACACATTTTCAGCTGAACCCCTTCAAATACCCAAAGATTCCTGATATTCAAATTGTTCTGAAACCAAATTTTGAGAGGACCTGTGGCACAACATATTCCACAGTCCTAAGAACTCTGCATATGTCCCCATAGTAAACCAGAAGGTATTACTCTGAGATACTGACTCAGAATTGTCCTTTTGGTAAATCTAGTTTCAGATAAGAAGAAAAGGGTAGGGACACCTGGCTGGCTCAGAACGTTAAGCATCTGACTCTTGATGTCACTTGAGGTCACAATCTCATGGGTTATGGGATGGAGACCTAAATCAGGCTCCGTGCTCAGTGAGACGTCTACTTCAAGATTCTCTCATTCTGCCCCTCCCCCAACTCATGGGACACACACTCTCTCTCAAATAAATAAATAAACCTTTTAAAAAGAATAAAAGGGTAAAAATGGATACACAGAAAGTTAAAGTTCTTTATGAGAGTTGAGAATGGCATAATGCTGAGAATGGAGTTGCACAATCTCCTGGCAAATGGGCCACCTCCAGAATAGGTAATACCTGTGAACTTGGGCAAAGAGAATTCTCCATTGTTTACCTATGGGAACCCTGTCAGCAGGAGACCTACATTCTCCCCTCAGAAAGATAGGGAAAGCTTCTGGACTTAGCTGTTTTTTTCTGCCCATTCCACAACAGATAGAGACAGCAGTGGTTCAACAATAGTATGTGGGTGCTTGCCACTGATGCTCAAATGTTTGCAATGGGACCTTTGTGTAGTTTGCCTTTAAAGGACATTTTCTGCACTAACCAGGTCCTGGAGCATACTGCACATGCACAGACTACCTGCTCCTCATAATGAAGGCTTCTGGATCAGCCAGGGGAGGAAGGCAAACTGGTTATTGATCACTATGCGTGCACCAGCCGGCCAAGCAAGAGCAAACCACTGTTAGTTTTTTTTTTTTTTTAAGATTTTATTTATTTGACAGAGAGAGACACAGTGAGAGAGAAAACACAAGCAGGGAGAGTGTGAGAGGGAGAAGCACCCCTCCCACCAAGCAGGGAGACCTACGTGGTTTCAATCCCAGGGATCATGGGATCATGACCTGAGCCAAAGGCAGCTGCTTAAAGACTGAGTCACTCAGGCACCAAACCATTGGGTTTTTTTGGATATCAGAAATTGATTTCTCTCCTTTACTGCTGGATCAGAGTGGGCACTTGATACCAATCCTTGAGTGCTGCCTCTATGGGAGCCCCATCACTCTTGGATGGGAATGATGCCTAGTTAGAAACTAACATAATATAATAAAAAATATTATTATAAAAAAGATACATGTTTATTGTAAAAAAATGCCTGGTTTCTCTGATGTAAAAATAAATAAATAAAAATTAAAAAAAAAGAAATTATGCAACAGTATGGTAAGGGCTACCTAATGAGTTAAGTTCTACACTCCAGAAAGGAATGGAAAATATTGGGGAGAGATCTTACTTCATTTCCATTTGCCCCAGAAATGAGGCCAGCTATATTCCCAAAAGGGACCGCCCAGCCTACACATACACATTGTCTGCTGGGCAATGTCATGCCCTAGGCCTCATGATGTCAAAATAGTCCTGAAACCAAATTATGAGTGGTCCTGTGGCCTAACCTGTCCCATGCTCACAAAAATGTGACCAGACTCCCAGGCTTCTTTTTCTTTTTCTTTAAATTCTAGTTAGTAAATGTATAGTGTAATATTGGTTTCAGGAGTGGAATTTAGTGATTCTTCACTTACATATAACACCCAGTGCTCAAAACAAGTGCCCACCCAAAACCCATTTAAACCACCCCCCATGCAGCTCCCTCCATTAACCCTGTTTGTTCTCTATTGTTGAGTGTCTCATGGTTTGCTTCCCTCTCTCTTTTTTTCCTTCTCACATGTTCATCTGTTTTGTTTCTTAAATTACCTATCTGAGTGAAATCATATGTTACTTGTCTTACTCTGACTGACTTCTTTCATTAGCATAACAGTCAACTCCATCCATGTCTTTACAAATGCAAGATTTTGTTCTTTTGATGGCTGAGTTTTATATATATATATATATATATATATATATATATATATGTTTTATATATATAATTGCTATATTATATATTCTATTATATTATATATATTATTTATATTTATATATATTATCACAACTCCTTTATCCATTCTTTAATTGATGGACACTTGAGCTCTTTCTATAGTTTGTCTTTTGTTGATAATCCTGCTATAAACATTGGGGTGATGTGACCCTTTGAATCTACATTTTTTGTATCCTTTGGGTAAATACCTAGAAGTCCAATTGCTGAATCATAGCATAGTTCCATTTTTAACTTTTTGAGAAACTTCCACAGTTTTCCAGAGTAGCTGCACCCATTTGAATTTCCACTAACAGTGTAAGAATGTTCCCCTTTCTCCAGATTCTTGCCAACACCTGTTGTTTCCTGTGTTGTTAATTTTAACCATTCTGACTGGCGAGTGGTGGTATCTCAGTGTAGTTTTGATTTGTATTTCCCTGATGATGAGTCATGTTGAACATCTTTTCATGGGTCTGTTGGCCATCTGGATGTCTTCTTTGGAAAAATATTCATGTTTTTTGCCCATTTTTAACTGGATTATTTGTTTTTTGAATGCTCATTTTTATAAATTATTTTGGATCTTAACCCTTTACTAGATATGTCATTTGCAAATATCTTCTCCCATCCCACAGGTAGCTTTATAGTTTTGTTGATTGTTTTCTTCAATGTGCAGAAGCTTTTCATTTTGATGAAACCCCAGTAGTGTATTTTTGCTGTTTCCCTTACCTCAGGGGACATACCTAGTAAGCATTTCCTACAGCCAATGTCAAAGAGGTTACTGCCTGTATTTTCCTCTAGGATTTTATTTTATTTTGTTTAGTTTCAGAGGTATAATTTAGTGATTCATCAGTTGCCTATAACACCCAGTGCTCACTACATCAAGTGCCCTCCTTAATGCCTATCACCCAACTACCCCTTCCCCCCAGCCATCTCCCTTCCAGCAACCTTCAGTTTGCTTCCTAGAGTTTCATAAAATTAAGCCCTCCTTAATGCCCATCACCCAATTATCCCATCTCCCCACCTACCTCCCTTTCAGCAAACTCTCACTTTGTTTCCTAGAGTTTTCTTATGGTTTGCTTCCCTCCATTTCCATCTTATTTTACTTTTCATTCCCTTCCCCTATGTTCATCTGCTATATTTCTTAAATTAAGCATATGAATGAAATTATATGGTATTTGTCTTTCTCTGACTGACTTACTTCGCTTAGCATAATACCCTCTATTTCCATTCATGTCCCTGCAAATGGCAAGACGTCATTCTTTTTGATGGCTGAGTAGTACTCCATTGTGTGTGTGTGTGTGTGTGTGTGTGTGTGTGTGTGTTTTACACATATATCACAAGTTCTTTGTGCATTCATCTGTTGATAGTCTTCTGGGCTCTTTCCATGGTTTGGCTATTGTGGACATGCTGCTATAAGCATTGGAGTGTATGTGCCCCTCTGAATCAGTATTTTTGTATCTTTCAGGTAAATACCTAGCGGTGAAATCCCTGGGTCATAGGGTAGTTCTATTTTTAAGTCTTTGAGGAACCTGCATACTGCTTTCCAGAATGGCTGCCACAGTTTGAATTCCCACCAACAATGCAGGAGGGTACACCTTTATCTGCACCCTCACCAACAGGTGTTGTTTCCTGAGTTGTTCATTTTAGCCATTCTGACCTGTGTGGGATGGTATCTCATCATGGTTTTAATTTGTATCTCCCTGATGCCAAGTGATGTTGAACATTTTTTCATGTGTCTTTTAAACATTTGTATGTCTTCTTTGAAGAAATGTCTGTTCATGACTTCTGTCCATTTCTTGACTGGATTATTTGTGTTTGGGTGTTGAGTTTGATAATTTCTTTATAGATATAGAATGATAGATATTAGTTGTAAGATGCTTTACTACACAGTGTTTTTTTGATAAGTTAAATAATGGCACATTCACTATGCTTCCACAGATATATTGGAAAATGCTTCTATCTTCATGAAAGAAGATGTTAGCTGAAAGATGCTTCTCTACACAGTGTCTAGTTGACACTTTCTAGTTGAGTATATCACCCAGTGCTAGAAAGCATCTTTCAACTAAAATCTATCATGAAAATAATAGCCTTATCAAATGTGTGTGTGTGGTAAAATAGGGAAAGTGCCATATACCTAATTCATTGAAACAACACTGTGTAGAGAAGCATCTTTCAAATAACATCTTTGTGTACAAAGGTTTAAGCCTATTGTGGCTCACAGCAGAAAGGGGTGGCCAGGTTATCCAAAATCTGCTGCAGTCTCTGCACTTTGCTCAGTTCACCCCAGAAATTCAACTAATGAATCATTGAAAACTATAAAAAAACTAATGATAAGTACATCATACCTTGGCTAATTGAATTTATTTCTTTTTATTTTTTTATTATTATATTCAGTTAGCCCCTGTACACCATTAGTTTTTGATGTAGTGTTAAATGATTCATTATTTACAAATAACACCCAGTGCAAATTGAATTTTTTAAAAAATTAATAAATAAAAGGAGAGAAGAGCTACAAAAAAGAAAGATACTTTCTACATGGTTGTTTCATTGAGTTAAGTATATGGCACTTTCCTTATGTTTCCACACATACATTTGAAAACGCTACTCTCTTCATGAAAGAAGATATCATTGGAAAGATGCTTTCTACACATGTCATTTCATTGAGTATATTGAGACTTTCTTATACTTCCACAGATACATTTGAAAACACTTGTATCTTAATGAAGGATGTTAGTTGAAAGATGCTTTCTATACAGTGTTGTTTGAATGAGTTAAGTATATGGTACTTTCCTTCTATATCCACATAGACATGTGTAAACATTTCAAATATGAAACCACAAGATTTACCCAAATATTACATGAGATCTGGCTAAGGCAAAAGATGGCTTATCCTGCTGACACACACACAGATACCCTTAGCATGTCGAATGCCTCAAGACCCCCCAGGGAGACTGCCCGTGTATTCACATGCCCAGCTTCTGTGCTTGTTTTCCTGAAACTTTGTGATATTTGTCCATAGATCTCATGAGATTTGCTCTGAGATCTCATTACATTAGGGTCGAGGTGTCAGGAACAGTGGCCTGAGAACCAGTGAGAATTACCCCCACCATTTCCTGAAATCACTCAAAAGGAAGAGGTGGCTTCTTTCTGTGGGTGGCAACTCTCGCATAAACTGTCCTGAAAAGTCAAAGGCCTAGGAAAGCACCCAGAGAGGCTTCCTATGTGTTCAGATGAGCCAGTCCTTGCCTCTTCCAGTACCTATGAGTCTATCACCTCTCATGTAATGACAGTAAGGGACCTGGAGGCCCATTATCCTTATTTCCATGCTCCATTTTGACCCCAACATCAGAATGGCATCCGTGGGCTTTGTAGAATGCCAGTTGTTCCCAGCATTCCCCAGAAAGGAATGTCCAAGCACTACCTATTATTATGCTGTGCAGGCATCAATGCTAGGGAGTTCCCAACACTAATGAGTTCCCTTAAGATTTCTACCCAGGACTCACTAATTTGGCTGTAGATTTCATAAGATTAGGCCCAATCTCACAGGATATTTTGGCTAGGTTCCAAGCAGGGGTCTTTGTTCTCATGAGATTTGTCGAGATCTTGTGATATTTGGTTCCAGGATTCCTGATAGGTGTCCTGAGAATTCACATAATTGTCCCAAGATTGCATGATATCTGACTAAGGCAAGAAGAGATTTATCATCTTTTTACAATTTTTATTTATTAATTTTTTTTGAGGGGAGAGCGTGAGTTGCAAACAGACAGCCTTCATTTGTTAAAAGAATGGGATAGCCCTGAGGGATCATGCCTATGTGCTCAGATATCCAGGTCCAGGACACATTGCTTCTTTTTTTCTCCTCCAACCACCCTGTTTCTATCATCTCCAATCTTTTTCTTTTTAAAGATTTTATTTACTTGACAGAGAGCCAAACACAGAGAGCCTTAACATGTTGAAAGACTGGGAAAGCCCACAGGGAGCCTGCCTGTATGCTCACATGTCCTGCTCCAGGACATATTGCTTCTTCCTTCTCCTCCTGTCCTCCTGTTTCTATCCCCTGCAGTTCAGTGTGAATATCAGTCGCTGGGCCCATTCATCCTGAATTCAATGCTACCTTCTTACCTCTACTTCACCGGGATGCTGAAACACCAGGGATATAGAAGGAAGACACCTTGTATCTTCATACAGTTCCTGTCTGTGAGCATTTGTGTAATTGTAAATATTGGCAGTCATGCCCAGTTGTGGAATTGCCATCCTGAAGGAATTAAGTAGCACCAAGCAAGCTCTGCTAGAGAGTACTAGATCCTCCTTAAGGCCTGGGAGTTTTAGACACAGATATCACAAGTTTTGGCACTCAATTCCCCTCACTGAGCCTGAAATCTCATAAGATTTGGATGAGATATCACAGGATTTAGATGAGATCTCAAGAGATTTGACCTAAGATCTCATGAGATCCAGCTAAGGAAAGATGTATCTTTTCTTTTTTTTCTGGGGTGTTATGAGGCAATCACAGACTGCCTTAAGGAGTTTAAAGCCTTGGAAAGACCCCCAGGAGTCTGTCTGTGTGCTCACATCTCCTGCTCTAGGTCACAATCCTTCTTCCTTCTCCTTCTGCCCTCCTGTTTCTATCACCTCTGGTTTAGTATGAATGAATCAGAGTCCACAGGGCCCATTCATCCTGAATTCAGTGTTACCTTCTTACCCCCACTTAACACAGGAAAATGAAACACCAGGAATTTAGGTGTGTGACACCTTGTGTCTTCCTGCAGGTCATGTCTGGGAGTAATACTGAAACTGGAAAATACTGGAAGTTGTGCCCAATCCTGTCATGTGCCATCACTTTAACATAAGGATGGCCAAGCAGGCTCTGCAGGAAGTGCCATATCCTCCAAAGAGCCTGGGAATTTGGCCAGATATTCAATAGGTTTAAGGCCTATATCTTGCTGGCTGGACCTGAGATCTCATGAGATTTGGATGAGATCTAGTGAGATTTTGACTGAAATCACATGAGATTTTCCCCAAATGTTGTGAGATCCAGCTAAGGAAAGAGGCATCTTTTCTTTTTTGGAGGGAAGTTGTGAGGTAACAACAGACTGCCTTAAGGATTTGAAAGATTGGAAAGTGCCCAGGGAGCCTGTCCGTGTGCTCACATGTCCTGCTCCAGGGCACATTTCTTCTTGCTTCTCCTCCTGTCCTCCTGTTTCTATCACCTCTGGTTTAGTGTGAATAAGCATCCACAGGGCCCATTCATCGTGAATTCAGTGCTCCCTTCTTACCCCCACTTAACACAAGAAAATGAAACACCAGGGATTTATGTGTGAGATACTTTGTGTCTTCCTGAAAATCGTGTCTAAGATTAATACTGAACCCAGAAATATTGGAAGTTGTGCCCATTCCTGGCATTTGCCATCCCTGCTGACATTAGGAGCTCCAAGCAGGCTCTGCTAGGGAGTGCCAGATTATCCTAAGGACTCAGGAGCTTGGATAGAGATCCAATGGGTTTTGGCCCTAGATCTCACTGGATGGGCCTGAGATCTCACAAGACTTGGATGCGATCTCACAAGATTTGCGTGAGATCTCATGAGATTTTGATGAGATCCCGCAAGATTTTAATGAGATCTCATGAGATTAGGACTGAGATCATGGGAGAATTGCCGCAAGATCTCCTGATCCATGTAAGGAATGAGGTATCTTTTATTTTTTTTCTTGGGTATTGTGAGGCAATCACAGACTACATTTTTTTTTTAAATTTAAATTCAATTAACCAACATACAGTACATCATCAGTTTTTGAGGTGGTGTTCAATGATTCATTAGTTGTGAATAACACCCAGGTTTCATCATATCACATGCCCTCTTTAATGTTATTCACCGAGTTACCTTATCCCCCACCCACCTCCCTTCTTTCAACCTTCAGTTTGCTTCCCATAAGTGTCTTTCATGGTTTATCTCCCTCTCTGATTACTGCCCATTCAGTTTTCTCTCCTTTCCCTTATGATCCTCTGCACTATTTCTTATGTGAAAGAGTGAACATATAAGTGAATCCATATGATAATTGTCTTTCTCTGATTAACTTATTTCACTTACTGTAATATCTTCCAGTTCCATCCATGTTGATGTAAACGGTAGGCATTCATCCTTTCTGTTAGCTGAATAATATCCCATTATGTATATGGACCACATCATCTTTATCCATTCATCTGATGAAGGACATCTCAACTCCTTCTGCATTGGGGTGCATGTGCCCCTTCTTTTCACTATATTTGTATCTTTGAGGTAAATACCCAATACTGCAAGTGTAGTATTTACTGGGTATTTACTGGGCTGTAAGCTAGCTCTATTTTTAACTTCTTGAGTAACCTCCATACTGTTTTCCAGAGTGGCTGTACGAGCTTGCATTCCCACCAACAGTGTAAGAGGGTTCCCCTTTCTCCACATCCTCTCCAGCACTTGTTTTCTGTCTTGTTAACTTTAGCCATTCTGACTGGTGTAAGGCAGTATCTCATTGTGCTTTTGATTTGCACTTCCCTGATGGCAAGTGATGTAGAGAATTTTTTCATGTGTCTGCTGGCCATTTGTATGTCTTCTCCCCATTTCTTGACTGCATTATTTGTTTTTTTCTTCATTCCAGAAGAAAGAAGCATTTTCAAAAGTGTGTGTGAAAGCAAAAGGAAAGTGCCATACACTTATCTTTGAAAAACAAGCCTGTGTAGAATACAACTTACAAATAACCTCTTGTTTCATTAAGATAGACACTTTTTTGAAAGTTCCTGTGGAAGCATATAGAAAGTGCCATATATTTAACTCTAAGGAACAACATTGTAGAGAAACCACCTTTCGTTTTTTATTATTATGTTATGTTAGTCACCATACAGTACATTATTAGTTTTTGATGTAGTGTTCCATGATTCATTGTTTGCGTATAACACCCAGTGCTCCATGCCATACGTGCCCTCCTTAATACCCATTACTGAGAAACCATCTTTCAACTAACATTGTCTTTCCTGAATATAGAAGCATTTTTAGAAGTATGTGTAAAAACATAAAGAAAATGCTTACCCTTACCTCTGAGAAACAAATCTCTGTAGAATGCAACTTTCAACCTACATCTTGTTTTGTGAAGATAGAAGCCTTTGGGATCCCAATAACTCTGAGATTGGAACGTTTCATGGCATCATTAGTCTCTCCAAGCCTTTTTTCATGGGCTATTAGTTGTCTTTCTCTCTTTTACTCCACTTCCTTCCTTTCCATCAGCCTGTCCTCTAGACCACTTATTTTCTCTTCTGCCTCATTGGCCCTAGCTCTTAGAGCATCCAATTTAGACTGCATCTCATTCATAGCATTTTTAAGTTCAACCTAATTAGATCTCATTTCTGCCCTTAGAGATTCTCTACTGTCATTTATGCTTTTTTCAAGCCTAGCTATTAACTTTATGATTGCTATCCTGAATTCCATCTCTGACATCTTACTTATATCCATATTGATTAGCTCTGTGGCAGAGAAAATTGACTCTGGTAATTTCTTTTGTTGTGAATTCTTCCTTCTAGTCATTTTGCTCAGAGAGGGATGGGTAAGTGAATGAGAAGAGTCCAAAATATCAACCACAACCCAAGAAACCCTAGAAAAATACTTAGTTGTTGGGAGCCACCACAGAAAAACAAACAAAACCAAAATGAAACAAAACAATAAAAAAGGAGAGGAAAGAGACCTTAATTTCACAGGGTGGACAAAGCAGGGTGATTCACTTGTTCCTGATTGAAATTTGGTCTCTGTGTTAGAAGACACTACATCACAAAATTGCAAAGAAAGCAAAAACTTTCTTGAATAGAGTGAAAAAATGACTAGAATGGAGCCTGTATCTATAAAATGGGGATGTAAAAAGTAAAATAAAAGTTAAAAAGTGACTAAGAAGCATAAATTGGTAAAATAAGAATCTAGTTGAAATGGGAAAAAGGTAAAAAAAATATATGGAAAATTTTAGACTGAAAGATAAATGAGTCATGAGAAAACAGTGTAACTTGATATACTAATTTTCCCTGGCACTGGAGTTTTACAGTCTGGAGGGATCCATAAAGTTTTTGTCCACCTGTTCTTCCAGTCTGTCTTCTGGGGGAGGGACATGCTGTGTTGCTTCTCCGGATCAGAATTGCCCTACCTCTTGTCAGGGGGATGGGCTCAGCAGAAGCTGGTCCTCTCTGTGGCTATTTTCCCCTGGAGCCTTCTTGTGGGTCTTCAGAGGATCAGAGCAAAAAATAGTCGAGTCCGGATCTCTGGCCCAGAGGTGAGAGATCGTATACCCCCTCTTCAATACAAACTTTTTACCTTTTGTGTGTGCCAAACTCTCATGGTCCACATCCACTGCAATCCCCTGGGGGAAGTCCCAGGGACCTACAAGTGTTTCTACCATGTGTTTTTGTGATTGCAAGTGGTTGCAGGCTCACGCATGCACCCTGCTCTACTGCTCCAGGGTCATGGCTGGGTGGTGATTTCCTGTCCTTTCCAGGGCTGCCACTGCCCTGAGAGCTGTTGCTTGGTCCTGGGCACAGCCATTTCACCTCTCCCATGGGATGGTAAATGGCCTACACATTCTAGTCTTTTTCAGGGTGCTCAGGCAAAGAGTGGTCACTGGCCTGGCAAGGCTCACAGTTTATGGTGACCTGAGCTGAGAGTCCCTTCTGGGCTTGCTGACCATAATCAGTTTTGCTTCTCCACTGCTAGGGCCCTCTATCAGTTCAGGCAGCATGGTTCTTTCCCTGTGTCCTGGGATCCTGAGACCACAATGACCCACTAGGTCATTTCTGGGAAACTCATTATCTCTCTTTCTATTCTGAATGATAGCCTTTCAGGATAGAAGATTTTAGTTTGGCAATGGATTTTTCCTATTCAGTACATTGAATAGATCATGACACTCCCTTCCGAAAGCCTGGAATTTTAAAGGACATTGGGCCTGGCTGGATAGAGATTGGAGAGAAGATAGGCAAAAACAAACAAACAAACAAACAAACAAACAAACAAGAAACTCTGGGCCAGATTGGCATGGAAACAGTAATTTAAAGAAGTCTGGGGCACACAGTGAGGAGATTATTTGCTTTTCTTGGTGTACATCCCTGAGGGGTAGCCTTGATACAGAAACCTCTCTGGGAACAAAGGAGCTGGCTGACGCCATTTCCCTTCCCTACCCCTCAGCATAAACTCAGAGTCACTGTGGGAAGCACTGCAGTGCCAACACTGGCTGCTTAGCTTGTTTACAACAAGCCCCAACACTCTGCATTCTTTTGGGGCTGCCCCCTCGGTCAAGCTTGCCTCAGTCCCAAGGCAGTGGGCCCTGCCCCCAGAAGACATGCAAAAACACTTGTCCACACCACATATTCTGACCAAATAGTTCTTCAGGGCCTCAGTTCTAGTAGAATAGTATCAGGTCTCATTTCACATGCAGCTCAGAGCACACCTAGTTACAACATGCCACATTCAGCCCCGGGACCAAACACTGCCCACAGGAGGCAAGAAGAGCCTCTGTTGATGACTGGCCTGAAGGTTAGAGCAGCCAAAACACAGTAGCAGAGCACAGACAGCACATAGCAGAGACAGTCCCCGAAGTGCCAGGCCCTGGACACTACATGATTTCTTCTTCATAAAGCTGTTACTTTTAGGAGCAAGAAACATAATTGTCTTTTCTAACACAGAGAAGAAGGCAGAGACTTAGAAAAAATTCCTGGATGGAAGAATTTATCCCAAATTAAAGAAACAGATGAGGCCACAGACACAAATCTAAGCAAAGCAGATATAAGTAACATGCTTGATGGAGAATTTAAAGCAATAATCATAAGAATACTTAATGAGATTGAGAAAAGAAAAGAAGACACCGGAGAGACTCTTACTACAGAGATAAAAGAGTTAAAAAAGAATCAGAGATGAAGCATGAAATAAATGAGATTAGAAATAGGCTTGATGCAATGAACAGCAGGATAGAAGCAGCAGAGAAACTAAATAGTCATACCAAAGACAAAATAATGGAAAATGATTAAGTTTAACAAGGAGAGAAAGGAAAATTATGGAACATGGAATGAGAATAGTCTTAGGGAACTCAATAACTACATCACATGTAATAGCATTCATATTATAGGAATCCCAGAGGAAGAAAAGATAAAAGAAGGCAAAAAATTTATTTGAGGAAGTAATAGCCAAAAAATTCCCTAATCCAGGGAACGAAATAGACATCTAGATTCTGGAGACACAGAGAGCTCTCATCAAAATCAAGAAAGCAGGACAACACCCAGACATATTATAGTTGAATTTGCAAAGTATAGTGATAAGGAAATAAATCTTGAAAACAGCAAAACTAGTCCTTAACTTATAAGAGAAGACTCATAAGGCTAGCTGCAGATTTTGCAACAGAAACTTGGCAAGCCAGAAGACAGTGGCATGATATATTCAATGAGCTATATGGGAGAAATCTGCAGCCAAAAATATTACATATAGTGAAGCTATGATTCAGAAGAAGAGAGATAAAGAGTTTCAAAAAAAAAAACTAAAAAAGTCATAACCACTAAAATAATCCCTGCAAGAAATATTAATGAGGACTCTTTGAGTGGAAAAGAAAGACCAAAAGTGACAGAGACAAGAAAGGATCAGAGAAATTTTCCAGAAACAATGACAAAACAAGTAATAAAATTGCAATAAATGTGTATCTGTCATTAACTACTCTGAAAAAACTAAATGCTCCAATCAGAATATATTAAAAAACAAGACTTATCTATATGCTTCTTACAGGAGACTCATTTTAAACTTAAAGACACCTGCGTATTGATGGTGAAGGGATGGAGAAACATGTATCATGCAAATCGAGATCAAAAGAAAGCTAGAGTAGCAATACTTAGAGAGTACAAAGTAGATTTTATTTTATTTTTTAAAAAACTTTATTTATTTATTTGACAGAGAGAGAGAGAGAGAGAGAGCCAGTGAGAGAGGGAAAACAAGCAGGGGGAATGGGAGAGGAAGAAGCAGACTCCCAGTGGAGGATCCCAATGAGGGGCCCGATCCCAGGACCCTGGGATCACACACTGAGCCAAAGACAGATGCTTAATGACTGAGCCACCCAGGCGCCCCAGAAAAACTAGATTTTAAAACAAAGATTGTAACAAGAGCTGAAGAAGGGCCTATGTCATAATAAAGGGGACAATCCAGCAAGAAGATATAACAATTGTAAATATTTATGCATGCAACATGGAAATGCACAATATATGAAACAATAGCAAACATCAAGGAAGTAATTGATAATAGTACAATAATAGTAGGGGACTTTAACACACTACTTACATCGATGGACAGATCATTTAAACAGAAAATCAACAAGGAAACAATGGTTTTGAATGATACACTGGATCAGATGAATTTAACAGATATATTCAGAACACTGTATCCTAAAACAAAAGAATACACATTCTTTTCGAGTTCACATGGGGCATTCTCCAGACTAGGTCATTTATTAGGTCACAAAACAGACCTCAACAAATACAAAAAGATTGGACTTATACCATGCATTTTTTCCTGATCACAAAGCTATGAAACTGGAAGTCAATCACAAGAAAAAAGAACCTAGGAAGACCACAAATGCATGCATAGCAGTTATACAATGTGCTACAGAACAATGAATGAACCAACTAGTAAATCAAGGAAAAAATAAAATATACATTCGGAAACAAATAAGAATGAAAACACGTGATCCAAAACTTCCTGTATGAAGAAAAAGCAGTTCCAAGAGGGAAGAGTACAGCAATACAAGCCTACTTTAAGAAGTAAGAAAAATCTCAAACAACCTTTGCACCTAAAAGAGCTAGATAAAGAAGAATAAATGAAGCCTAAGGGCAGCAGAAGGAAGGAAATAATAAAAATTAGAGCAGGGGCACCTGAGTGGCTCAGATAAGCATCTGACTCTTGATTTTGGCTCAGGTCTCAGCTTCATGAGATTGAGCACCATGTCAGGCTTTGTGCTGGGTGTGGAGCCTGCTTAAGATTATCCCCCTCTCTTTGCCCCACCTCCCCACTCACTCTCTCTCTCTAAAAAGAAAATTAGAGCAGAAATAAATGATAGAAACTAAAAAAGCAATAGAACAGATCAATGAAATCAGGAGCTGATTCTTTGCAAAAATTAATAAAACTGGGAAACAAACTAAGGGCTTCAGAGGGGAGGGGGACAGGGGATTGGGATAGGCCAGTGATGGGTCTTAAGGAGGGCACACATTGCATGGAGCACTGGGTGTTATGCGTGAATAATGAATCATGGAACACTAAATCAAAAAACTAAGGATGTACTCTATGGTGACTAACAACATAATAGAATATTATTATTTAAAAAATTAATAAAACTGATAAACCTCGAGCCAGACTTACCAAAAAGAAAAGAGAAAGGTCTCAAATAAATAAAATTACAGCAACAGAGGAGAAATAACAACCAACACCATAGAAATACAATTATAAGAAAATATTACGAAAAGGTATAGGTATAGATCCAAGATGGCTCCAAGAGGCATAGGAGACCTTAGTTTCATCTGGTCCCAGGAATTCAGCTAGATAGCTATCAAACCATTCTGAATACCTGCAAACTTAACTGGAGATCTAAAAAAAGAATAGTTGCAACTCTACAAATAGAAAGTGACCACTTTCTGCAAGGTAGGAGGTGTGGAGAAGTGAATCTGAAGCAATCTATGGGAAGATAAACTTCAGGGAGAGGGAGCCTCCATAAGCCAGCTACTGGAAAGTGATATAGCAGTGGAGAGCAAAATCAGAACTTTTAGAAATCTGCTCCTATGAGGAACGTCCCTGCCTGAGAGCCATTCAGGTGACTAAGCAGGGCAGAATCCTAGGTGGGACAGTGTGGTCTCAGGATCCTTGGGGTCACAGGAAGACCAGGGGTGCCTGAGTGCAACGGAGTTCCCTGGCATTGGAGTGGGAAAGATGTCTGCAACCAGTGAGCCCAGGAATGGTCTTTTGGTTTGGGATTGCCATAAGCTGTGAACCATGGCACGATTGGGTGACTGCTCCCTGAGCAGAGGCCCAACAAGCAGTAGAACTGGCAAGACCACCCTTCCTCCCCTAGGAGCAGTGGAGTTGGTGTGAGCTGTAGGAGTATGCAGGATTTGGAGACTTGAAACGGGGTTGTGTGACTGAGATAGAAATGTTCAGTCACAGGCTGCATGAGCATGAAGTGCGGCCAGAGACCCGGGAGACAGAAGTGAATGACTGCTTTTCCCTGAGGCATACTGAGGAGTGGGGATCCAAGCTTTCAGCTCCAGGGCTGGAGACTGGGAGGCTGCCATTTTCATTCTTATCCTCTAAAGCAGCGCTGAAAGCCTTCAGGGAATAAAAGCCACATAGAACAATCTGGAGCAGATTACTGAGCCTGGACCCCTGGTAAGGGTGGTGTAATTCTGCCCAGGGCAAAGACACCTGAGAATCAGTGGAACAGGCCCCACACCTGGAAGATCAGCAAGAACATAGGCTAAAACCAAGTTTACCGATCACAGAGAACAGCAAAATTCCAGTGCTAGGGGAGAATAGTATGTAGAATTAATGGTTTTTCATTCCCTTAGATTCTTTAATCTTTCAATTTTAATTTTTATCTCTTTCCTTTTTCAGTTAATTTCATATTTTATGAACTGTTTTTTAAAAATCTGTTTTAATTTTCCATTTTTACAGTTACATCCTATTCTTTCATTGTATTTACTTTTATTTTGTATATATATGTTTTTCTTTTTTTGCAATTTTGGGATCTAGTTTTCTAACAAACAGACCAAAATATACAGAGGATCCAATGTATTGCTCTATTCTGTTCTGTCTCTATTCTGTCCACGTGTCTGATTATATTATCTTTTTTTTTCTTTTCCTTTTTTCTGTTTTGTTTTTTGTTTTGGGTCTCTTCTGATTTTTCAGTGTATATTTCTCTGAGGTCATTGTTGCCATTTTATTTGTTCTGTCAGTCATCTATTCTTCTCTAGACAGAATGAAAAGATGGAAAAACTCACATCAAAAAAGAGAACAAGAGGCAGGACTGACTGCCAGGGACCTAATCAGTATGGACATAAGTAAGATGTAGGAATTGGAGTTCAGAATAATGAATATAAAGATACTAGCTGGGCTTGAAAAAACATAGAAGACCCTAGAGAATCCCTTTCTGGAGATATAAAAGAACTAAAATCTAATCAATTCAAAATTGTAAACGCTATTAATGAGATGAAATAAAAATGGAGTCTCTAATGGCTAGGATAAATGAGGCAGAAGAGAATTAGGGATATAGAGGTCAAAATGATAGAGAATAAAGAAGTTGAGAAAAAGGGGCTCCTGTATGGCTCAGTCCATTAAGCATCTGGCTTCAGCTCAGGTCATGATCTCAGGGTCCTGGGATCGAGCCTCACATCAGGCTGCCTGTTCACCGGGGAGCTTGCTTCTTCCTCTCCCTCTTCTCCCACTCCTCCTCTCTCTTGCTCACACACTATTTCTCAAACAAAAATAAATAAAATCTTTTTAAAAATGAAGCTGAGAAGAAGAGATAAGCAACTACTGGATCATGAGGGAAGGATTCAGGAGGTAAGTGAAAACATAAATGGGAACAATGTTAAAATCATTGAGATCCCAAAAGAAGAGTAAATAGACAGAGGGGCAGAAGGTATAATGGAGAAAATTGTAGTAGAGAATTTCCCTAATCTGGGGAAGGAAACAGGCATTCAAGTCCAGAAGGCACAGAGAGCCTCTCTCAAAATAAATAAAAATAGGTCAACACCCTGACATATAATAGTGAAACTTGCAAATGTCAGAGACAAAGAGAAAATCCTGAAAGCAGCTTGGAACAAGAGGGCCATAACCTACAAGGGTGGAAACATTAGGTTGGCATCAGACCTATCCACAGACACCTGGGAAAGTCAGAAAGGACTGCCATCATATATTCAGGGTGCTCAATGAGAAAAATATGCAACCAAGAATACTTTATTAAGTTAGGATGTCATTCAAAATAGAAGTAGAGATAAAAAACTTCCAGGACAAACAGAACTAAAGGAACTTGTAATCAAGTTTTTGCTGGCAAAAAATATTAAAGGGGATCCTGTAAGCGAAGAGAGAGCCCCAAAATACCATAGACAAGAAAGGAACAGAGACAATATACAAAAACAGTGACTTCACAGGTAATACACTGGTACTAAATTCATATCTTTCAATAATTACTCTGAATGTAAATGGACTAAATACCCCAAACAAAAGGCACAAGATATCAGAATGGATAAAAAAGCAAGACCCATCCATATGCTGGCAAGAGACTCATTTTAGACCCAAAGACAACTTCAGATTGAAAGTGAGGGGATGGAAACCATTTATCATACTAATGGACATCAAAAGAAAGCTGGGGTGGCAATCCTTGTATCAGAAGAATTCGATTTTAAACCAATGACTGTAGTAAGAGATGAAGAGGGACAGTATATCATACTTAAAGGTCTATTCAACAAGAAGATCTAACAAATGAAAAAATTTATGCCCCCAACATGAGAGTAGCCAATTGTATAAGCCAATTAAAAACAAAATCAAAGAAACACAACAATAATAATACAATAATATTAGGGAACTTTAACACTCCAAGCACTGCAATAGACAGATCATCAGGCAGAAAATCAGCAAGGAAATAAAGGCTTCAAATGACACACTGGACCAGATGGAATTCAGAGATATATTCAGAGCATACCATCTAAAAGCAACAGAATACACATTTTCTCAAGTGCACATGGAACATTCTTCAGAACAGATCACATACTGGGTCACAAAACACGACTCAACTAGTACCAAAAGATTGGGAGTATTCCTTACATATTTTCAGACCACAGTACATTGAAACATAAACTCAACAACGAGAGGAAGATTGGAAATAACTCAAATACATGGAGGCTAAAGAGCATCCTACTAAAGAATAAATAGGTCAACCAGGAAATAAGAGAAAAATTTAAAAATTCATGAAAACAAATGAAAATGAAAACACAACTCTTACCCTAAGGCAAGATGGCAGAGGAGTAGGGGACACCATTTCAACTGGTCCCCTGAATTTAGATGGATATCTATCAAATAATTTTGAACACCTACGAAATGTGTCTGAGATGTAAGAATATATATCTGGATCTCTACCCTCAGAAAAGTGACTGTTTTTTTTCAAGGTAGGAAGTGCGAGTGGTGAATCTGCAGGGAGATATCATCTGCTCTAGTTAGAGACATCCCACTCTGAAAGTGGCTCTGGAAATGAAAAGGAAGAGTTCAAGGTAGGGCATTGTGGTCCTAGGATCTGAGGAGTCACAGAGCAAACGGGGATGCCTGAACCCGTAGAGTGCCCGAGTGGTGGAACAGGGAAGCAGGTTATGGTCAGTGAGCCCAGGAGTGGACGTTCATCTTGGTTCACCATAAACCATGAGCCAGCCAGTTGGTAATTGCTCTTTTCCTGAGCAGCCTGAAAGGGACTGGAAACTTGGGTCCATCTACCATCCCCTGGGAGGAGTGAAAGAGCTGTGCCCGTGACTGGGCAAAAGTTCACAGGGCAGTAGCAGGGCAGGACAGACATTACGGTGGCACCCAGACATGATCCAGGAACCTCAGGTGCAAGGAAGAGCCCGTGGTTGCTTGCGGCTTTAGAGTCACAAAGGGTAGTGGTACTGCAGTGGGTGCGTGCTGTGGGAGACTGTGGTTTTTGGCACATATGGAAGTGGACACTGTTGGTTCCAGAGGGTTTATTAAAGAGGGCAGACTCAGATTTTCTTTTCTTTTCTTTCCTTTTCTTTTCTTTCCTTTTTTCTTTTCTTTTCTTTCCTTTCCTTTTCTTTTCTTTTCTTTTTTTCTTTTCTTTTCTTTTCTTTTCTTTTCTTTTCTTTTCTTTTCTTTTCTTTTCTTAATAATTATTTATTATGTCACATTAGTTACCATACAGTACATCCCAAGTTTTGATGTAAAGTTCCATGATTGATTAGTTGCGTATAACACCCAGTGCACCGTGCAATACGTGCCCTCTGTAATACCCATCACTAGCCTATACCGATCCCTCACTCCCCTCGCCTCTAAAGCCCTTAGTTTGTTTCCCAGAGTCCATAGACTCTCATGGTTCATTTCCCCTTCTGTTTACCCCTCTTCCTTCTTCCTTTCCTTCTCCTACTGATCTTCCTACTTCTTATGTTCCACAAATGAGTGAAACCATATGATAATTGTCTTTCTCTGCTTGACTTATTTCGCTTAGCATTATCTCCTCCAGTCCGGTCCACGTTGCAGCAAATATTGTGAAATCATTCTTTTTGATGGCTGAGTAATATTCCATTGTATTACTGGACCACATCTTCTTAATCCAGTCATCTGTTGCAGGGCTTCTCGGCTCCTTCCACAACTTAGCTATTGTGGACAATGCTGCTATGAACATTGGGGTGCATATGGCCCTTCTCTTCACTATGTCTGTATCCGTTGAGTAAATACCTAATAGTACAATTGCTGGATCATAGGGTAGCTCAATTTTTAACTTTTTAAAGGACCTCCACAGTGTTTTCCAGAGTGGCTGTACCAACTTGCATTCCCACCAACAATGTAAGAGGAATCCCCTTTCTCCACATCCTCTCCAGCAATTGTTGTTTCCTGCCTTGTCAAGTTTTGCCATTCTAACTGGTGTAAGGTGGTATCTCAATGTGGTTTTGATTTGAATTTCCCTGATAGCTAATGAATTTGAACATTTTTTCATGTGTCTCTTAGCCATTTGTATGTCTTCATTGGAAAACAGTCTGTTCATATTTTCTGCCTGTTTTTTGATTTGATTATTTTTCCCCATGATTGAGTTTGAGAAGTTCTTTGTAGATCTTGGATACCAGGCTTTTAAAATTTTTTTTTATTTTAATGTTTTTTTTTATTATGTTAGTCACCATACAGTACATCCCTGGTTTCTGATGTAAATTTCAATGATTAATTAGTTGCATATAACACGCAGTGCACCATGCAATATGTGCCCTCCTTATTACCCATCACAAGTCTATCCCATTCCCCCCCCCCGAAGCCCTCAGTTTGTTTCTCAGAGTCCATAGTCTCTCATGCTTCATTCCCCCTTCTGATTGGATACCAGCCTTTTATCTGTAGCATCATTTGCAAATATCTTCTCCCATTCTGTGGGCTGCCTCTTAGTTTTTGTGACTGTTTCCTTGGTTGTGCAGACGCTTTTTATCTTGATGAAGTCCCACAAGTTCATTTGTGCCTTTGTTTCTCTTGATTTTGGAGATATGTCATGAAAAAAGTTGCTGTGGCCAATGACAAAGAGTTTGCAGCCTATGTTCTCCTCTAGGATTTTGATGTATTCCTGTCTCACATCAAGGTCTGTCATCCATTTGGAGTTTATCTTTGTGTATGGTGTGAGAGAGTGGTCAAGTTTCATTCTTTTGCGTGTACCTCTCCAATGTTCCAAGCACCATTTATTGAACAGACTCTCTTTTTTCCACTGGATCTTTTTTCCCACTTTGTCAAAGATTAGTTGCCCAAAGAGCCGAGATTCCACTTCTGCGTTCTCTATTCTGTTCTATTGTTCTATGTGTCTGTTTTTGTGTCAGTACCATGCTGTCTTTGTGATCACAGCTTTGTAGAACAGCTTGAAATCCAGCACTGTGATGCCCCCAGCTTTGTTTTTCCTTTTCAACAGTTCCTTGGTGATTCGGGGTCTTTTCTGGTTGCACGCAAATTTCAGGGCTGTTTGTTCCAGTTCTTTGAAAGATGTCATTGGTATTTTGATCGGGATGGCATTGAAAGTGTAGATTGCTCTGGGTAGCATAGACATTTTAACTATGTTAATTCTTCCGATCCATGAGCATGGAATATTTTTCCATCTTTTTGTGTCTTCTTCAATATCTTTCAAGAGTGATTTGTAGTTTCTAGAATATAGATCCTTTAAGTCTCTGGTTAAGTTAATTCCGAGATAACGTATGATTTTTGGTGCTATTGTAAATGGAATGGATGCCCTAATTTCTCTTTCTTCAGTGTCATTGTTCGTGTATAGAAATGCAACTGATTTCTGAGCAGGATTTTGTATCCTGCCACATTACTGAATTGCTCAATAAGTTCCAGTACTTTGGGGTGGATTCTTATGGCTTTTCCATTTAGAGGATCATGTCATCCGTGAAGAGAGACAGTGTGACTTCTTTGCTGATTTGGATACCTTTTATCCCTTTTTGTTGTCTGATTGCTGTTGCAAGGACTTCTAGTACTATGTTGAATAATAATGGTGAGAGTGGGCATCCTTGTCATTTTCCTGATCTTAAGGGAAAGGCTTCCAGCTTTTCCCCATTGAGAATGATATTTGCTGTAGGCTTTTCATAGATGGTTTTTATGAGACTGAGGAATGTACCTTCTATCCCTACACTCTGAAGGGTTTTAATCAGGAAAGGATGTTGTATTTTGTCAAATGCTTTTTCTGCCTCTATTGAGAGATTCATATGGTTCTTGACTCTTTTCTTGTTGATGTGATCTATCACACTGATTGATTTGCGAATGTTGAACCACCCTTGCATCCCAGGGATGAATCCCACTTGGTCATCATGGATAACACTTTGAATGTACTGTTGGATCCTATTAGCTAGGATCTTGTTGAGAATTTTGGCATCCATATTCATCAGGGATATAGGTCTGTAATTCTCCTTTTTGATGGGGTCTTTGCCTGTTTTGGGGATCAAGGTAATACTGGCCTCAGTATTGGTAGTTTGGTATTTTTCCTTCTGTTTCTATTTTTTGAAACAGCTTCAGGAGAATAGGTATAATTTCTTCTTTGAATGCTTGGTAGAATTCCCTGGGGAGTCCGTCAGGCCCTGGACTCTTGTTTTGGGGGAGTTTTTTGGTCACTGCTTCAATCTCTTCATGATAAATCGGTCTGTTTAGATAATCAATTTCTTCCTGTTTCAGTCTTGGTAGTTTATAGGTTTCCAGAAAGACCTTCATCTCTCCCAGGTTGCTTAATTTATTTTCATAAAGCTGTTGGTAAAAGTTTCTAATAATCCTTCCTATTTCATTGGTGTTGGTTGTGACCTCTCCCTTTTCATTCATAATTTTATTAATTCGGGTCCTTTCTCTATTCTTTTGAATAAGTCTTTCCAGTGGCTTATCAATCTTATTTATTTTTTTAAAGAGCCAGCTTCTAGTTCTGTTGATCTGCTCTACTGTTCTCCTGGTTTCTAATTCATTGATCTCTGCTCTAATCTTGATCAACTGATTTCTCGTGTGTGAATTAAGCCTGTTCTTCTGTTGCTGTTCCAGCTTCTTGCAGTGAGAATATAAAAACTGCATTTTAGATTTTTCTATTCTTTTGAGTGAGGCTTGGATGGCTATGTCTTTTCCCCTTAGGACTGCCTTTGCAGTGTCCCATAGGTTTTGGACCACAGTGTTTTCATTCTCATTGGTCTCCATAAATTGTTTAAATTGATTTTTAATTTCCTGGTTTATCAAATCATTCTTGAGCAGAATCATTCTTAGTCTCCAAGTGTTTGAGTTTCTTCCAAATTTTCCCATGTGATTGAATTCCAATTTCAAAGCATAGTGGTCTGAGAATATGCAGGGGATATTTTCAGTCTTTTGGTATCAGTTGAGACCTGTTTTGTGATCCAGAGCATGATCTTTTCTTGACAATGTTCCATGGTCATTAGAATAGAATGAGTATTCTTTGGTCCTGGGGTGTAGTGTTCTATTTATATCTATGAAGTCCAACTCATCTAGTATGTCATTCAAAGCTCTTGTTTCTTTGTTTATTTTCTGTTTAGGTGCTCTATTTCTGATAGTGGAGTGCTGAGAACCCTACTATTAATGTATTATTATCTATATGTCTCTTTATTCTGGTTAAGAGTTGGCTTGTGTATCTTGCTGCTCCCCTGTTGGGGGCATAGATATTTATAATTGTCATATCCACTTGTTGGATACTTCCTTTAAAAATAATATAGTGCCCTTCTTTATCTCTAACTATAGTCTTTAGTTTAAAATCCAATCTGTCTGATATGAGAATTGCTACCCCAGCTTTCTTTTGAGATCCATTGGCATGAAAGATGGTATTCCATCCCTTTATGTTCAGTCTGGATGTATCTTTAGGTTCAAAATGAGTCTCTTGTAGACAGCAAATGGATGGGTCATGTCCTTTTATCCAATCTGCCACGCTGTGGCACTTTATTGGAGCACTTAGGCCATTTACATTTAGTGATTATTTAGAGATATGATTTTAATGATGCCATGTTGCCTGTAAAGTCTTTGTTTCTATAGATTGCGACTTTCTGTTCTGTATCACTCTTGGGGCCTTTTTACTTTTATAGAACCCCCCTTAATATCTCCTGTAGGGCTGGTTTCGTGGTTATGAAATTCGTCAGTGACTGGAGATTCTGGAAGGTCTTTATTTCTCCATCAATTCTGAATGACAGCCTTGCTGGATAAAGGATCCTTGGCTGCATGTTTTTCTCTGAAAGAGCTTTAAAAATGCCCCCCAGCCCTTTCTCTCATTCCAGGTCCGTGTGGACAGGTCTGACGTAATTCTGATACCTTTGCCTTGGTACGTGAGAAATTTCTTTGCCCTGGCTGCTTTCAATACTGTATCCTTGGATATAATATTTGTGAATTGCACTATGACGTGACGTGGCATAGGCTTGTCATTGTTGAGCTTGGGAGGGGTCCTCTCTGCCTCTTGGACACAAATGCTTGTTTCCTTTGCTAGATCAGGGAAGTTTTCAGCTACAATTTGTTCAAATATCTCTTCTAGACCTCTGTTTTTCTCCACTCCCTCGGGGATGCCGATGATTCTGACATTGGAACATTTCGTTGAGTCAGTAATCTCCCGTAACCTACATTCTTGTGATTGGATTTTTCTCAGCCAATTTCTGTCTTAGCGTTCTCTTCTACTAACCCATCCTCCAATTCGCTGATTCATTCTTCTGCCTCATTTGCCCTGGCCATCAGAGCATCTAGTTTTGACTGCATTTGATTCATAGCATTTTAATTTCTGCCAGATTCACTCTCATTTCCACCCTTAGAGATTCTATATTTACGTTAATATTTTCATTAATATTTTTTTCAAGTCTACACATCATCTTGACCATTGTTACTCTGAACTCCATTTCTCATACTTTGGTTATATCCATATCCATTACTTCTGTGGCAGAGGCCACAGACTCTTTGTCTTTTCTTTGCTGGGGGGCGGGATTTCTCCTTCTCGTCATTCTGATGAGGAGAGGTTGTGGAGTTGTCCAGAGCCCAAATTATTGACCAGGGCCCACGCAGTGTGCACTTGTTTTATGGGACCTTAGGAATGTGGGCTTCTTGATTTTTAATCTGCCTTCTGGGGGAGGGGCCTGCTGCACTGATGCTCAGGCAACCCTGTTTGGGTAGAGTCTCCCTGTCTCCTGCGAGGGGGGATGGTAATGGGCACACTGTGAGCTGGTATTTCCAGGCTTTGTTCTCTGGTGGCTTTCCCTGGCAGTTTGCTGTGCCTCTTCTGGGAGTCAGAGCAGCAGTGGCCAAATCCCAGCCTTTGTCTCAGAACAGAGAGATCATATTTCGCTCTCCACTGAGCTCTTCTGGCCTCCCTAACTCTGTTTCTGTTGGTGCTGCTAAACCCTACAATGTCCCGGGATGTGCGCCCTACACCCAGTGTCCCAGCCCTCACTTCCAGGGCTGGCATGTCTCTGTCCTTTGTGTTTCTAACACCGCCAGCTGACAGCTGCCCCCCATGTGCTCCAGAGCTCCATTTCAGTGTGGTTCACGCGCACTCCGGAGCTCTGGTTTTCAGACTGGTAGCTCGCGTTACCCATCTCATGGTCTCATTCTGCTCTCTCGTGGGTGCCGGTCCACAAGTCAGCCCGCTTCCCAGTGCAGGTGTCTACTGCTTCCCACGCCTGTACGTGGCAGCTCCCTCCCCCTTCCGTTTATCTACCGATATCTGTGTATGGATTCACAGGTCCCCCCTTCATATCTCAATACTCAGTGCTGGAGATGTTCATTTGTAGAGATCCAGATTTATCTTCCTGTGTCTCAGGCTGATTCCGCGGGTGTTCAGGATAGTCTGGTACCTATCTAGCTCGACTCAGGGGACCAGCTGAAAAAGGGGACCCCTACTCCTCTGCCATCTTAACTCCTTTCCTCAATATGTTATCTTTGAAACTGTCTTTGAAGTTTTTTTTTAACTCACTAACAAATATATAAAAATGAATAAATGAAACCCTGGAGAGAAAACTAATAGCTCATGTTGTCTTTCTTTGTATAGCTTTAATTTCCCTTTCGAGGCAGAAAGGAATCGTCTGTGAATAATCAGCATTGTCCTGTTCTGTCAGGATAGTCAGAGAGTTTGAGCTTTGATACAGGTTATCATATCTCTAATCTCATCCCCTAACCCCCTCCACCAATTCTATGTTCTCATCTGGCCACCACACTGGACATGGGAATAAAACAGTGGACAATACAGAGACTTCTGTTCACACTGAGAACTTAATAACTACTGGTTGAACAAATGAAGAAATGAATGTATGACTGAAATCTCTGTCTAAATACCTTCAACAGTAACAAGCTGATCATCACCTTTTCCAACATCCCCTCCTACCATCTCATCTTGAGCTATACCGCATATATGGAGCAGTAATGATCATATTGAAGATCAAAAATAGATGATGTTTAGGTTTGTCCTTTTCCATCCAGTGGTTACAGACCCAGCCTTACACTGATTAGATGCTTCATTAATACTTGATGAGTTGAGTACATAGAAGCTGGCTCTGATTAGGAGTAATAGATGAAACTGAGCCATGAAAAAGAGTATGGAACAATTTAAGGGAAATATTAATGATAAATCTTCTTGTGTGTGTAACCATCTCTCATCAGGAGCAGTGACTGTCCCCAACCTTAATTAACTTAGAAAAAAAAAGTTAAGCCTTGAGGCCTTCCAGGGTCAAAGGAAGCACAGCAAAGATACCTGAATGAGTTTTCCACATCTAGGTTGATTGGCTGTTGAGAAAAGAAAGAACACATTGTACTATTCTGGGTAGTACAAGCACTGTAATTTGTGACAGCTATAGGTCATGTATCTTTTTCTGTCTGACAAGGACAAAGAGCAGCTGGTAACTGGTACAAACCCAGACTGGCTTGTTCAGGCTGTGAACTACGGAGATAGAGCCTCGGCTTCTAGTCTAAGCTATAAAGGAGGTAGTGTATGTGGTTAATACTTGCGTGTCTGCACAAATTTAACTGGAGTTAACAGATTTCTGGCTGCAGGTGGGAAATTGAAACTTAATGATTCTAAGAACTCTGTCCTTAATTTCCCGAGTATGAAAAGAAAGTAGATTTTACACCTTTTTCTTTTCCCTCTCCACTCCCACTGTGGCCACTTTCAATTCAATTAAATCTAACAAATTTCAATGGAACTCTTATTAAATACCTGACACTGTGATAGGCACTGAGGAAGTGAGGTGAAGGTGGCATGCTACCTGTGCCTCCAGGATTAGTTTAATACTGAAAGCAGATATTTGCAGCAACGTGGATGGAACTAGAGTGTATTATACTAAGTGAAATAAATCAGTCAGAGAAAGACAAATATCATACTCTTTGACTCATATATGGAATTTAAGAAACAAAACAGATGAACACAGGGAAAGGGAAGGAAAAATAAAATAAGATAAAAACAGAGAGGGAGGCAAACCATAAGAGAGTTTTAAATGTAGTGAACAAACTGAGGGTTGCTGGAGGGGATGTAGGTGGGGTGATGGGCTGAATGGGTGATGTGCATTAAGGAGGGCACTTGTTGGAAGGAGCACCGGGTGTTATATGTAAGTGATGAGCCACTAAATTCTACTCCTGAAACCAATACTACACTATATGTTAACTAACTTGAATTTAAATTAAAAATAAATAAATAAAATAAAGACAATCTTTAAAAACAAAGAAAAATGCTAAAGAGAGGCAAGTAATTAAGTAGAATGGTAATGGTGACAATAGATCTATGCACAAAAACTACAAGATGTAGTAGAGATAATGGGGGATTTACTTTATTGCTGTAGAATAAGGAGAATTATAGAAAACTTCTTAGTGGAAATGAGAACACCATACTAAAGAATGCAATGGGTCGCCAGCACATAATCCCAATTTTCCCCTCCTGTAAGTCAACTAGGAAAAAGCTAATAGGTAGAAGGACAGTCTCATCTACATAGATATGGATTCTTTCCAGCATGCCCCCAATCCTCTTCCACCCTATGTCAAGGGATAAGCCTCTATAGCTCTGTCTGCTTTGTAGCCATTCTACTAATGTTGCTCAGAGGGTACCATTAGTGCCTCTTTGCACAACTTCATTTTATTTCATTATTTTTTTTCCTACAGAACTGTCTGTGATCTTCATTTTATTTCCTCTTGGACACACACAAAAAGATCCTGGAGGGGTGCCTGGGTGGCTCAGTCATTAAGCATCTACCTTTGGCTCAGGGCATGATCCTGGCGTTCTGAGATCGAGCCCTTCATCAGGCTCCTCGGATGGGAGCCTGCTTCTTCCTCTCTCACTTCCCCTGCTTGTGTTCCCTCTCTCACTGGCTGTCTCTCTCTGTCAAATAAATAAATAAAATCTTTTAAAAAATCCTAGAAAATGTACTTAGCTAGAATTTTTTGTCTTCTGTAGGCCAAAAATACCAATATTTCTCTTAGGCATTGTCAAAGACCCATGTAGTTATGCCACAGGTTAATACACGTTATTAAATAAAAAAATTCAGGTAGTCCAAAACATAGCATTTTCTGCCTACTTTTAGTTTCCCTTACATGCTTATTAATTCTGTCCTAATTTTCCCTTAGTCCTTTCTTTTTTTTAAAGATTTTATTTATTTATTAGAGAGAGAGATCAAGAGAGAGATGAGCAGGCATGGGGGAGGGAGAAGCAGGCTCTCCACTGAACAGGGAACCTGACGTGGGGTTCGATCCCAGGACCCTGAGATCATGGCCTGAGCTGAAGGCAGACACACTTAACTGACTGAGCTACCCAGGTGCCCCCCACCTACTCCCTTCTTAATGACACCTTCCACCAACCCTCATTTCACAGACACTTTCCTTGGATTGCCTGTTATACCTCAATACATAAGCATACTCATATAAACTGTCAAATGACAATAGTACAGCAATTTTGTAATTAGTTTAATATCCTTTATTCAAGGGAACACAACCCATGGATTGGGGCAGTATATTGCCTCAGAAGTAGTGGAACACACTTCCAAAGGAATTTAGGCAAGATTAAGTCTATAGGAATATTAGAAGAAGCCACTTGGAAATAGGACATGATTGGCTAGGAGATCAGAGATTTTCTGGCAGGGCTAGCAGGTTCTATTTTCTAGGGTAAGGTGAGTTTGCTAAAGCTGAGTTGGAGGATTGAGATTGGTGTATTTTAGTTTTCCTTGACAGTGAAACGTTTCCTCTGAGTTCAGGTTGACTTAGGTTTAGATTTGTGATATGGGCCAGAGCACTGGGGCAGGCTTCATCCTGTGCATCCTGATATGTAAACACTTTACCAACACCATGATACTTCTCTAGACAAAAAATAAAAATAAAATAACAAAGGGGAAAGAGGAAAGCCATAATGCTCTATTGCCACAGGAGTGGCACTGTAATTCACTTTGGGGAACAGATGCAGGATGAGTGATGTGGGGATGGAAAACAAACCTGTGTGTCTGGAAAATCTCATATTCATGGAGTAAATCCATGCCATCAGATCTCAGTGAAAAGAAGTGAGTAATAAATACATAAATATAAAAAATATTGAAATAAATTCTCAATGCTATATGTAGAAAATTCATGGAGTCTTTTAAAGAAATTACATGTAACAACTAAATATTCCACTATGTGGCAGCAATTTCTTTTACATTTCTAGAAAGTCCTCTGAGGCCAGTCTTCCTGAGTTAACCATGGGGTATTTAAAAATTGAATTATGTCCAATTGTCAGACTGGGCCTCAAGACAATAAGAAAACCAACAAGGGCTCCTATAGGGGTACTCCTCCCAAATCCTACATTCCTAGGATTTGTGGTGAGTATCAGCCAAGCACTTAAATCTTTTTCATTTGATTTAGGCTGCTTCCCTACTTGGGTCTGTCATATACTCATCTGTGTGGAAATAAGCCCCTAACTTCAGAGATGAATTAGCAAAAATTCTCATTCTAAAGTAAACCAGGTTATGTTTAGACCACAGCACATACCAGGAAGCTTCTGAATGTATATGCATCCTGGAAGGGCTTGTTAAATGTCAGATTTCAAGTACAATAGGTTTGAAAACAGACCACACATAAGAAGCCTTCAAACAGAAGGGAAGTTTGGACTCATGGCTGTTATGATGTGTCGTACAAGCAGGGACAGTTTATTTAGCAAAAGCTTGGAAGTTTTAGTGTTGCCAAAGGAGATAGTCAGGATAATAATCCATCACCTTTCAGTGCTAAGTGAATTAAAACTGTGACTTGTTTTTCTCAGCCACCATGAACTTTGTTTTCTGATGGGACCAACTTGAATAAGAGGGTGGGAGGAAGAAACTAAAATAATTAACTGTACACATCACAGTCTCGATCTGGCAACTTTTAAAGTTGAAGGCAGGGCCTAGGGTTAAATATTATCGTGTTGCCAATGAAGAACAAAGGACTTTAAATCGTTCCCGGTCTTTATGGCTCTGACTGCAGGAAATTCCATCAAGAGGGGCAAAATAGGTCAGCCTTATTTCACTTGAGACTCCTTATTCTACAGGGCAAGGCATCCTGCATATTTTTCATTTATCTTTGAATTTTACACATGTCAGTCCCTGAGGCATTCCTTGTGGAAAGTTACCCTTCCCAATACCAGGATGGACTCTATAAGTTTTGTGGTAAATAATTTTGGGAAATATGTACCTTATCTCCTTCTTAAAGATTCATAATGCTCTTAGTTATCTTATAGACTCCTAAAAGTCCTAAAGTCAAAACATTGTTTTGTATTCCTTTACATATAGTTTTTTAGTCCAGGATTTTTAAAAAAGATTTTATTTATTTATTTGACAGAGATAGAGACAGCCAGCGAGAGAAGGAACACAACCATGGGGAGTGGGAGAGGAAGAAGCAGGCTCATAGTGGAGGAGCCTGATGTGGGGCTCAATCCCATAATGCCGGGATCATGCACTGAGCAAAAGGCAGACGCTTAATCACTGTGCCACCCAGGTGCTCCTAGTCCAGGATTTTTAAAATTTAACCATTGTTAAAAGATAAACTGAGACCTAAAAACACTAGAAAACTACTACAAGTAATAAATTAATTCAGTGAAATTGCAGAATTAAAACCAGAAATCAGTTGTGTTTCTATGCACTACTAATGTAGTAGCAGAAAGAGAAATTAAGAAAACAATATTAGTTACAATTGCACCCCACAATAATAAAATTGAAAATGACATAAATGGAAAGATATTTCATGCTTATGGATTGGAAGAAACAATATTGTTGAAATGTCTACACTATCCAAAGCAATCTACAAATTCAATGCAATCCCTATCCAAATACAAGTAACATTTTTCACAGAACTAGAATAAATAATACTAAAATTTGTATGAAAACCCAAAAGACCTTGAATAACCAAACCAATCTTGAAAAAGAACAAAGCTGGAGGTGTCACAATCTCAGATTTCAAGATATACTACAAAGCTGTAGTGATCAAAACAATATGCTACTGACACAAAAATAGACACATAGATCAAGGGAACCGAATAGAAAGCCCAGAAATAAACCCACAGTTTTATGGTCAATTAATCTATGACAAAGGAGGCAAGAATATACAGTGGGGAGAAGACAGTCTATTCAACAAATGGGGAAACTGGTCAGCTACATGCAAAAGAATGAAACTGGATCACTTTCTTATACCATACACAAAAATAAGCTCAAAATAGATTAAAGACCTAAATGTGAGACCTGAAACCATAAAATTTCTAGAAGAAAACATAGGCAGTAATCTCTTTGAATTCAACTGTGGCAACATTTTTCTACATATGTTTCCTAAGTCAAGGGAAAATAAGCAAAATTAAACTATTGGGACTACAGCAAAATAAAAAGCCCTTGAGCAACAAAGGAAACCACCAATAAAACAAAAAGACAACCAGATAATGTGAGAAGATATTCGCAAATGATATATCCAATAAGGGGTTAATATTCAAAACGTAAAAAGAAATTATGAAACACAGCACCAAAAACCCCAAAAATCTGATTTAAAAATAGGCAGAGTGTCTGAACAGATATTTTCCCAAAGAAGACATTTAAATAGACAATAAACACTTGAAAATGTTCAACATCACCAGTAGAGGTATATCATGCTTTCTCCAGTCTCACTCAAGCTGAGAGGTCAAGAGAGGATCCCTCTCCCTACTCCACCCATCTGACTAAAAAGAGGAATATAGGAGGAGGTTAGATTAATCCCTAACAGGAGATTGGCTTTTCTAGCTCAATAGACTTCTAATAACAAAAAAGTGACCTGATGCTAAGGAATCTGCCCAAAATATCTTGCAAGATCCTGCTCTGAGCAGGGAAGGGAGAGTCATTACTGACCACCAGCAGTGAATGAAGAAATATAAAATCATTTCAAATTGAGACACTCTGTGAATCTTGTTATAAAAAAATTTGAAGTTTTCCTCAGGGCAATGAAGAGACATTGAATTATTTTAAGAAATAGGGTGCTCTGATCATATTCATATTTAGAGAGATCACTTGGCACAATAGAAAGAATGGATTGTAGGTAAGTTTTTCTGTGTGTTTGTGTGCATACAATAGGAGGAGGGGGTTTGGAAATCAAGATATAAGGAGGCAGACCAGTTGAAACATGGAGTAGTGTGAGAGGAAATAAAGAAAAGTATATTTTGAAATGAGAAATGAGTAAGTCTTTTTAAATTAACTGGATATCAGGAGATCGTGGCTGGGGGGGGGGGAGAAATGGCCAGAATAACTTCCATATTTCCAGCTTGAACAATTGAGTGGATGTCAGTACCTCTCACCTAAATAAAGAACATGGGGAATAGCATGCTTGAGGACAAGATAATGATTTGAAATTAAACAACCTGGAAGAAATGGACGCCTTCCTGGAAACCTATAAACTACCAAGACTGAAACAGGAAGAAATTGATTATCTAAACAGACCGATTTATCATGAAGAGATTGAAGCAGTGATCAAAAAACTCCCCCAAAACAAGAGTCCAGGGCCTGACGGACTCCCCAGGGAATTCTACCAAGCATTCAAAGAAGAAATTGTACCTATTCTCCTGAAGCTGTTTCAAAAAATAGAAAGAGAACTACCAAACTACCAATACTGAGGCCAGTATTACCTTGATCCCCAAAACAGGCAAAGACCCCATCAAAAAGGAGAATTACAGACTTATATCCCTGATGAATATGGACGCCAAAATTCTCAACAAGATCCTAGCTAATAGGATCCAACAGTACATTCAAAGTGTTATCCATGATGACCATGTGGGATTCATCTCTGGGATGCAAGGGTGGTTCAAAACATTCGCAAATCAATCAGTGTGATAAATCACATCAACAAGAAAAGAGTCAAAAACCATATGACCCTCTCAATTGATGTAGAAAAAGCATTTGACAAAATACAACATCCTTTCCTGATTAAATCCTTTCAGAGTGTAGGGATAGAGGGTACATTCCCCAATCTCATAAAACCATCTATGAAAAGCCTCCAGTGAATATCATTCTCAATGGGAGAAAAGCTGAAAGTTTTCCCTTAAGATCAGGAACATGACAAGGATGCCCACTCTCGCCATTATTATTCAACATCATAGTAGATGTCCTTGCAACAGCAATCAGACAACAAAAAGGGATAAAAGGTATCCAAATTGGCAAAGAAGAAGTCAAACAGTCTATCTTCACAGATGACATGATACTCTATATGGAAAACTCAAAAGAATCCACCCCCAAACTACTGGAACTTATTGAGCAATTCAGTAATGTGGCAGGATACAAAATCAATGCTCAGAAATCAGTTGCATTTCTGTAAATGAACAATGAGACTGAAGAAAGAGAAATTAGGGCATCCATTCCACTTACAATAGCACCAAAAATCATACATTATCTCAGAATTAACTTAACCAGAGACGTAAAGGACCTATATTCTAGAAACTATAAATCACTCTTGAAAGACATTGAAGAAGACACAAAAAGATGGAAAAATATTCCATGCTCATGGACTGAGAATGAAGAATAAACATAGTTAAAATGTCTATGCTACCCAGAACAATCTACACTTTCAATGCCATCCCGATCAAAACACCAATGACATTTTTCAAAGAACTGGAACAAACAGCCCTTAACTTTGTGTGGAACCAGAAAAGACCCCGAATCGCCAAGGAATTGTTGAAAGGGAAAAACAAAGTTGGGGGCATCACAATGCCGGATTTCAAGCTGTTCTACAAAGCTGTGATCACAAAGACAGCATGGTGTTGGCACAAAAACAGACACATAGACCAATGGAACAGAATAGAGAACCCAGAAATGGACCCTCGGCTCTTTGGGCAACTAATCTTTGACAAGGCAGGAAAGAACATTCAGGGGATAAAAAGACAGTCTCTTCAATAAATGGTGCTGGGAACATTGGACAGCTACATGCAAAAGAGTGAAACTTGACCACTTTCTCACACCATACACACAGATAAACTCCAAATGGATGAGAGACCTCGATGTGAGACAGGAATCCATCAAAATCCTAGAGGAGAACATAGGCAGCAACCTCTTTGACATCAGCCACAGCAACTTTTTTCATGACACATCTCCTAAGGCAAGAGAAACAAAAGAAAAAATGAACTTGTGGGGCTTCATCAAGATAAAAATCTTCTGCACAGCCAAGGAAACAGTCAGAAAAACTAAGAGGCAGCCCACGGAATAGGAGATGATATTTGCAAATGATGCTACAGATAAAAGACTGGTATCCAAGATCTACAAAGAACTTCTCAAGCTCAATACAAGAAACAAATAAACAAATAAAAAATTGGGCAGAAGATATGAACAGACACTTTTCCAATGAAGACATACAAACGGCTAACAGACACATGAAAAAATGTTCAAAATCATTAACCATCATGAAGAATTCAAATCCAAACCACGTTGAGATACCACCTTATGCTAATTAGAATGGCAAAAGTTGACAAGGCATTAAACAAAAAATATTGGAGAGTATGTGGAGAAAGGATCCCTCCTACATTGTTGGTGGGAATGCAAGTTGGTACATCCACTTTGGAAAACAGTGTAGCAGTCCCTTAAAAAGTTAAAAATTGAGCTACCATATGATCCAGCAATTGAATCATACTGTGTATATACCCCCAAAGATACAGTGAAGAGAAGGGCCTTATGCACTTCAATGTTCATAGCAGCATTGTCCACAATAGCTAAATTGTGGAAGGAGCTGAGATGCCTTTCAACAGATGACTGGATTAAGAAGATGTGGTCCATATATATGATGGAATATTAGTCAGCCATCAAAAAGAACGATTTCGTCACATTTGCAGCAACATGGACAGGACTGGAGGAGATAATGCTTAGTAAAATAAGTCAAGCAGAGAAAGACAATTATAATATGGTTTCACTCATTTATGGAACATAAGAAGTAGGAAGATCAGTAGGAGAAGGACAGGAAGAATGAAGGGGGGGTAAACAGAAGGGGGAATGAACCATGAGAGACTGTGGACTCTGGGAAACAAACCGAGGGCGGTGGGTATTATGGAGGGCACGTATTGCATGGTGCACTGGGTGTTATACGCAAGTAATGATACATGGAACAAAAACTAAGGATATACTGTATGGTGACTAACATAATAAAAAATTATTATTAAAAAAGATAATGATTTTAGATATAATCCTATGAAATTGAGGTATTTATGGGAAAATCAAATGAAAGATGATAAGAAACTAGCTGTAAATACTTATCTAGACTTCAAGAGAGAATGGAATTTGGGGGTGAAAGAGACCTTAGAGTCATTAACATATATGTAATAGTTAAAACAGTGGACTAGGGTAAGAATAACTGTGAGGAATTAGAAAGTAAGTGGAACTGAACAGGGCCTTAACACCAATAGTGAAGGTGCAGACAATGAAAAAGAAGCCAAAAAGAAAACTCTAACAAGCAGTGTGAGAGAGTTAGGAAGAACATTAGGGAATATGCTGTTCCCAAGAGAAGAGATGGTTTCAAGAAGAAGGATGGAGTCGTCCGCACTTTATCTCTCTCTCTCTCTCTTTTTCTCTCCTCTATCTATCGATCTATCACATCTGTATGTAAAAGTGACTGTGGGTTTAGCAAAAATAAATTATGGTGACCTTGAAAATTATAGTCTCAATTACATTGAAGATGCTGGGACTAGATCACAGTGGTTTGGAGAATGAATAGAAGATGAAGATAAGCAATAGGTGTAGAAAACCAAAATACAGTAGCTGAACGTTTATTACTTTGGAGAGAGTTCATTCTTCTTTTTTAAAAATTCAATTAGCCAACGTTAACATCATTAATTTCAGATGTAGTGTTCAATAATTCATCAGTTACGTATAACACCCAGTGCTCATCACATCATGTGCCCTCTTTGATGTCCTCCGATGCCTCATTTACTCTATCCCCCCACCCACTTTCCCTTCAGCAACTCTCAGTTTGTTTCCCAGAGTTAAGAGTCTCTCATCGTCTTTCTCCTCTAATTTTTTCCCATTCAGTTTTCCCTCCCTTTCCCTATGATCTTCTGCACTATTTCTTATATTCCACACATGAATGAAACCATATGGTAACTCTTTCCTGATTAACTTATTTCACTTAACATAGTACTCTCCAGTTCCATCCACGTCGATGTAAATGGTAGGTATTCATCTTTTCTGATGAATATTCCAGTGTGTGTGTGTGTGTGTGTGTGTGTGTGTGTGTGTGTATACCACATCTTTATCCATTCATCTGTCAAAGGATATCTCAGCTCCTTCCACAGTTTGGATATTGTGGACATTGCTGGTATGAACAATGGGGTGCAGGTGCCCTTTTGTTTCACTACATTTTTATCTTTGGGGTAAAATATCCAGTAGTGCAATTGCTGGGCCATAGGGTAGCTCTATTTTTATCTTCTTGAGGAACCTTCATACTGTTTTCCAGGGTGGCTGTACCAGCTTGCATTCCCACCAACAGTGTAAGAGTGTGAGGTCATTATTCTTAAGATAAGAGACATATAAGCATACTTAAATGCTGATGAAACAGAAATTGAAGAGTGGGAGCTCACCCCATCTCACATTTTCAGCTAGATATCATCCACATCCAAATAAGTAAGCCAGAGAGTGATTTAAAGCCTGGCAGAACAAACTTCACAACTACATATAAAGAAGAAGCTGCATCTGAAAGGTTAGGAAGGTCAGAATTGCTAGGGAAGCTGCCTGCAGGAGGGAGGGAGCTGTGCACAGAGAGGGCAAAGAAATGGGCCCTCAAACAAGGGAACTTACATGGGAAGATGAATCCTCATAATGTTTGGCTTTAAAAACCAGAGGATCTGAATTCTGTGAGTTTGTAAAACCAGTGGGAGTTGTTGCCTGGAGCTTTAAAAGTCAGCTGACTCAGCAGTGGGTGAGCCTGAGGGTGAGGTCACTGCCCTTAAAGAGACAGCAGCCTGCATGGAAAGGCAACACAAAACTCACAGTTTAGACAATGTTGGAGGCAAACAGGAGACAAATCTGTTCATACTGATTATGGAGCATGTTGGACCCTTTCTAAAAGTGAGGGAAGTGGCAGGCACCATTTTCCTCCTCCATCCCCCAGTATAAACTGCAGAAAGTGAAGCTGCAGCCACTAGCTGCCCAATTTTCTACCAGTGTGTCACACCCATGACTTCTTCTGAGACCTTGCCCACTCCAAGCCTGCTAGCCTTTGCCCTGGGCTGAAAAAAAATTGTTAAAGTTGTACCTGTGCCATGCCAAGGCACCAGGTGAACAGCTGCCGGCACACACTCTGTCCAGCCATGACACAGTGCCCAGATATTGCACAGCATACAGACACAAACCCACAGTCACCGTTACATGCCATGCCCAGGTGCACTTCACCATCTCTACATGCCATACCCACCCTCACACAGTATCCTGTGTACAGCCATCAGCCTCTGCAGCAACCAGGTGATCTGGCATAAGATTAGTGTGTCAGTACAAATTTTGCTAACACCACCACCCTGCATCCAAGTTCTACAACAGGCATGCTTCCTCAGAACTGCCCTAACTGGGTCTCACTAACACCACAGAGAGCAAGCACAGCCTACAATAGGAAGAAAGTCAGTGCAGACAACTGCACTGAAAGGTAAAGTGACTCAGACACAAGAGTAGAGCATAAGAAACACACATAGGATACTTTCCTGAAGTGCTAGGTTACAGTGGAGAGAAGACGCTGCATGGCAGGGCACTTCAGGACCTCTCCTTCATAAGGTCGCTACTGTTAAGAGTCTAATACATAACTGACTTTCCTAACACAGAAAAACAGATACAGAGAAGCAAACAAAAAGAGAGAACAAGGCCACAGTCAGAAATCTAATCAAAATAGATATAAGCAACATGCCAGATAGAGAATTTAAAGCAATGATCATAAAGATATTCACTCAACCTAAAAAAAAAAGTGGAAGATAAGAGTGAGAGACCCTTAAAAGAGAGATAAGCAACAACATACCGGAGGTAACAGGGCTCAATAAATGAAATAAGAAACATGCTTGATGGAATGAAGAGAAAAATGGAAGAAGTAGAGGAATTAATTAATGGCCTAGAAGACAAGTAATGGAAAGTAATCAAGTTGAAAGAGAGAGAGAGAAAAGAATTATGCAGAACAAGAATGAAATTGTGGAACACAGAGACTTCACCAAACATAATAAGAGTAACATTATAAAAGTCCCAGAAGAAGAAGAAGAGAGAAAGGGGGGGGGAAGAAAATTTATTTAAAGGAATAGAGCTGAAAACTTCCCTAATCTGAGGAACAAAGCAGATATCCAGATCCAGGAGTCACAGAGAAAAAGGGCATGACCCAACAGAATCAACAGAAACAGATCCACACCAAGACATATTGTAATCATGTTGGCAAAATATAATGACAAAGAAGTAATTTTAAGAGTAGTGTGACAAAAAGAAGACAATAACTTACAAGGCAAAGTCTAATAGTCTAGTATTTCTCAGCAGACACTTTCCAAGCCAGAAAGGAAAGGCATGATATATTCAAGGTGCTGAATGGGAAAAATCTTCAGCTAAGAATACTCTATACAGAAAAGCTGTCATTCAGAATAGAAGGAGAGATAAAGAGTTTCCCAGACAAAAAGACCTGAGGGTGTTCATGACTACTAAGCCAGCCCTACAAGAAACATTGAAAGGGACACTTTGGAAAGAAGAGACCAAAAGTGACAGCATAAAGGTAGGAAACACAAAAGCATTAAAAATAAATATTTCTGTTAAAAATCAGTCAAGGAACTCAGAAGATGAAAGGATGTAAAATATGAGAACATATACCCAAAATGTGGGGAAGAGAGGAAAAAAGATAGGGTTAAAAATTAGGCGAACATCAACTGAATATAGACTGCTATATGCAGAAGAGTTTAAATACAAATCTAATGGTAACCACATATAAAAAACCACTAATAGTATGCAAAAAATAAAAAAGAAATCCAGGGGTGCCTGGGTAGCTCAGTTGGTTAAGTGTCTGGCTTCAGAAGGGAGCGGGGTGGGGGAATGGGATAGACTGGTGATGGGTAGTAAGGAGGGCATGTATTGCATGGTGCACTGGGTGTTATATGCAACTAATGAATCATTGAACTTTGCATCAGAAACCAGGGATGTATGGTGACTAACATAATATAATAATAATAAAAAAAAGTGTCTGCCTTCAGCTCAGGTCATGATCTCAGGGTACTGGGACCAAGCCCCATGCCAGGCTCCCTTCTCAACTCTCCCTTTGCCCCTGTCCCTGTTGGAACTTTCTCACATTTTCTCTCTCTGACTCAAATAAATAAAATCTAAAAAAAAAAGAAAGAAAAAAGAAATACAAATATATCATCAAAGAAAATCAGCAAACCATGAAAGAGAGAGACAAGAAAGGATCAGAGAAAATCTTCAGAAACAATCACAAAACAAATAATAACATGAGAATAAATACATATCTATCAATCATTACTTAGAATGAAAATGGACAATACACTCCAATGAAGAGACATAGGGTGACAGAATGGATTAAAAAAATTGTATATTTTTTCCAGATTCGTCAAAGATTAGTTGACCATCGAAATAAGGGTCCATTTCCAGAGTCTCTATTCTGTTCTGTTGGTCTATGTATCTGTTTTTGTGCCAATACCATGCTCTCTTGGTGATCACAGCTTTGTAATATAGCTTGAAGTCAGGCAATGAGATTCCCCCAGCTTCCCCCTCCCCCCTTCACCATTCCCTTGGCGATTCAGGGTCTTTCTGGTTCCACACACATTTAAGGATTTTTTTCTCCAGTTCTTTGAAAAATGCTAATGGTAATATCCAATGGGAAAAAAAAGACAGTCTCTTCAATAAGTGGTGCTGGGAAAATTGGACAGGTACATATAGAAGGATGAAACTAGACCATTCCCTTACACCCTTATACACAAAGATAAACTCAAAATGGATGAAAGACCTCAACATGAGACAAGATCCATCCAAATCCTAGAGGAGAAGATAAGTAGTAACCTCTGCTACATTGGCCACAGTAACTTCTTTCAAGACATGGCTCCAAAGACAAGGGAAACAAAAGCAAAAATGAACTTTTGGGACTTCATAAAGATAAAAAGCTTCTTTACACCAGAGGAAACAGTCAACAAAACAAAGAGGCAACCCACGGAATGGGAAAATATACTTGCAAATGACATTACAGATAAAGGGCTGATCTCCAAGATCTATAAAGAATTTCTCAAATTCAACACTGAAAAAAACAAATCACCCAGTCAGAAAATGGGCAGAAAACATGAACAAGGGGAAGAAAAAAGATGGCAGAGGAGTAGGAGACCTTTTTTCACCTCATCCCCTGAATTGAGCTGGATATCTACCAGATTATCCTGAACACCCATGAAATCAGCCCGAGACATAGGTAGATACATCTGGATCTCTACAAACGAACATCTCTGGAGCTGAATATTGAGGTACGAAGCAGAGAGATGTGAATCAGGGCACAGATATTGGAAGATAAACAGAAGGGGGAGGGAGCCTCCACCCTTGGGTACCAGGAAGCAGTAGCCACCTGCACTGGGGAGCAGGCCGGATTCTTGGACTGGTAGCTGTGGAGAAAGCAGACTGAGACCAGGAGCTCAGGAGTGCACATGTGACCAGACTGAAAACAAGAGCTCCAGAGTGCGTGCGTGAACTACACTGAAACAGGGAGCTCGGGAGTGTGTGGGAACCAGGGGCGGCTGGTGGTGTTAGAAGCACAAAGGACAGAGATGTACCAGCCCTGGGAATGAGGACTGGGGGAGTTGTTGTGGGGCACACAACCCGGGATACTGAGGGGTTTTTAGCAGCACTGACAGAAACAGAGTTAAAGTGGCCAGGAGAGCTCAGTGGAGAGCAGACTGCAATCTGTCTGTCCTGAGACAGAGGCTAGGATACAGCCACTGCAGCACTGACTCTCAGAAGAGTCACAGAAAACTACCAGGGAAAGCTGCAAGAGAAAAAAAGCCCAGAAATACTGGTTTGCATTGTGCCCATCCCCAACCCCTCTCACAGGGGATGGGGCAACTCTACCCAAACAGGGTTGCCTGAGTATCAGCACAGCAGGCCCCTCCCCCAGAAGGCAGTCTGAAAAATCAAGAAGCCCACATTCCTAAGGTCCCTATAAAACAAGTGCATATTGCCTGGGTCCTGGTCAATAATTTGGGCTCTGTACATCCCCACAACCTCTCCTCATCAGAATGATAAGGAGGAGGAATCCCCAACAAAGAAAAGAAACGGAGGCTGTGGCGTCTGCCACAGAACTGATGGATATGGATATAAACAAATTGTCAGAAATGGAGTTCAGAGTAACAATGGTCAAGATGATGTGTAGGCTTGAAAAAAATATTAACAGAAATAGTAACGAGAATATAGAATCTCTAAGGGCAGAAATGAGAGCAAATCTGGCAGAAATTAAGAATGTTATGAATCAAATGCAGTGTGAACTGGATGATCTGATGGCCAGGGTAAATGAGGCACAATAATGAATTAGTGAATTGGAAGATGGGATTGTAGAAAAGAAAGAAAAAAGGGGAACTTGGCTTAAAAATATCAAATCTCCAGAATGTAGATTATGGGAGATTACTGACTCAATGAAACATTCCAATATCAGAATCATTGGCATCCCTGAGGGGTGGAGAGAGAGCTCTAGAAGAGATATTTGAATAAACTGTAGCTGAGAACTTCCCTAATCTGGCAAAGGAAACAAGCATTCGTGTCTAAGAGGCAGAGATGACCCCTCCCAAGATCAATGAGAACAGACCGACACAACATCACATAATAGTACAATTCGCAAATATTAGGTCCAAGGATACAGTATTGAAAGTGGTCAGGGGAAGAGAATCCTCAGGTCCAGAGGGAGGAACATCAGAATAACCTCAGACCCGTCTACAGAGACCTGGCAAGCCAGAAAAATCTGGCAAGACATATTCAGAGCACCGAGAAGAACATGCGGCCAAGGATCCTTTATCCAACAAGGCTATCATTCAGAATTGATGGAGAGACAAGGACCTTCCAAGATCAGCAGAAACTGAAAGAATATGTGACCACCAAGCCAGCCCTGCAAGAAATACTAAGGGGGGGTTCTATAAAAGTAAAAATATACCAAGAGTGATACAGAACAGAAATTTACAATCTATGGAAACAAAGACTTTACAGGCAACATGACATCATTAAAATCATTTTTCTCACTCTCAATGTGAATGGCCTAAATGCTCCCATAAAATGACACAGGGTTGCAGATTAGATAAAAAGACAAGACCCATCCATATGCTATCTACAAGGGGCCCATTTTGAACCTATAGATACATCCAGACTGAAAGTGAAGGGATGGAGAACCATTTCTCATGCCAAGGGACCTCAAAAGAAGGCTAGGATAGCAATTCTCATATCAGGCAGATTATATTTTAAACTAAAGACTGTAGTTAGAGATACAGAAGGACACTATATTATTCTTAAAAGGATGTATCAAACAAGTGGATATGACAATTATAAATATCTATGCCCCCAACTGGGGAGCAGCTAGATACACAAGCCAACTCTTAACCAGAATAAAGAGACATATAGATAATAATACGTTAATAGTAGGGGACTTCAACACTCTGCTCTCAGCAATAAACAGATTACCTAAGCAGAAAATCAACAAAGAAACAAGAGCTTTGAATGACATACTGGACCAGGCAGATCTCATACAGAACACTACACCCCGGAACAATGGAATACTCATTCTTTTCGAATGCACATGGAACTTTCTCCAATATAGACCATATACTGGGTCACAAAACAGGTCGCAGCCAATATCAGAAGACTGAGATGACATGGATGGAGATAGAGAGTGTAATGCTAAGTGAAATACGTCAGTCAGAGAAAGACAAATACCATATGATTTCACTCATATGTGGAATTTGAGAAACAAAACAAATGAGCACAGGGGAAAAATAGAGAGGGGGAGAGACAAATCAAGAAACATACTCTTAATTATAGAGAACAAACTGATGGTTACCAGAAGGGAGGGGTGGGGATGGGTCAGATAGGTAATAGGGATTAAGGCATGCACTTGTCATAACAAATACCAGGTGATGTATGCAAGTTTTGAATCACTATATTCTAAATCTGAAACTAATATACCACTCTATGATAACTTACTGGAATTAAAAGAAAAACTTAAAGGAAAAAAAGCTATTGCAAGACACCAAAGAAGGGTTGACTGAGGTAGTGGCAGTGGAGTTAAACAGATGTGCATAGATTCAAAAGTTACTGAGCAGAATCAACATGATTGGTCATTGGGTGGACAAAGAGAAGGGATGGGGGCTGCACACAGCAAAATGATTATATTCATTCCTTCACTTGTCTATCTTAATTGTCTTCATAGTTCCAGTACCTAGCATAGCATTTGTCATATAATAAGTATTCTGGGAATTGTTCATTGGTTCACATTCATAACAATGATGAGATGATTTATTTTCTGGATGTTGCAATTTAGATAATAAGGGCTATCAAAAATTATCTAGATGTAAAATTGGTAATAAAGAAATTTGAATAAATAGACCACAACTCTTAATTTTCATTAAAAAGGACTCTGGTGAATGTGTTACCAGAATTCTAAGAACTTACATTGTGTGGATGATTTGGGGTGGCCATTTCTACAGAAAAAAAAGACTGTTAATTCAGATTTATGACCCTATTCACAAAGACAGTAGAGAACATTTTTTGGTTGGCTCATGCTTGATAGAAGCATAAACCCATATGAATTAATTTAAAATGCATTCTCAGATTTTTAAAAACATATTAAAAGTACATAATGACTAAGCACATTAAAAATCCAGTAGATTGAGATTCTACCAGGATACAGTATATCTCAATTTGTAGTCAAAACCCTAAATATTGAAAGTGTTGGGATTTTTGTTTTGTTTTCCTTTTATATTTTCATCACTGAAAGACTTCTCTGCCCCAGACAGGTTTTATTGACCTTTCATGTTAGAACTCTATCAAAGCACTTACACATTACATAAAAATAATTGGATTTTTAGTCAGACTCCCCTTGTTTGAGTTCAAACTTCCTAAGGATGGCAATGATGTTTTATTTATTTTTATATCCTTATGGATAGTATTTGGCACACAACCAATGTTTAATAAACATTGAATAAGTGGAACTCTGTGTTCACTGTTCACTCCTCCCCTCCTCCCCCAAATATATTTGGATTATCAAAAGAATGGATGACTTGAGAGATAGTCTAAAAATGCTTTTGGCTTGTAGTTCAGTTGAGTTCATGTTTACTATCAATTTAAGACTTATTCTTTCATGATTCAGCTATTTAATTTCTTTTTTTGTACCTGGTTTCTCAACCTCAGTACTGTAAACATTTTGGACTAGATAATTCTTTGTTGTGTGCGTGTGTTTGTGGGGTGTGTGTGTGCTTCCTTGTGCATTGTGGGTTGTTTAGCAGCTTTCTTGGCCTCTACCCATTTAGCACCCACCTTGTGTGACAATAAAAAATGCCACCAGACATTGCCAAGTGTCTCCTCTGGGGTAAAGTCACTCTGGGTTGAAAACCACTGCTTTTGTCCTCCTGGAACTGTATGGTACAAACGGGTAAGGAAAACAACGTAAAGCAAAACAAAACAGAACCCTAAGACAGGTCAATTGGCATATACAACGTTACATGACTCAAAAGTGAAAGCCAGAACCCAATCTTCAGTTGGATTACAATGGGAATAAAGCCTACTCGAGGTTTATGGTAATAAATGTAATAAAATGTGTAAGTATACCTGACAGGATTCTTGACATATTGGTCTATGGAAGAATTTGTGAATATGAATGCTGATGTAGAATGGCTTTGGAAACATATGTAATTTACCAAAAACTGGCATCAAAGACATTTTGGGTTTTCTGTCAACATGTTTGACTGCTTTAGTGGTAGTTTTCATGTTCCAATATTTCTAGTTTCCATCCTCTGAATCTTTTCTCAGATGTCCCCCTCTAATTGCTGCATCAGTAACCATACTAAAATCACAGCTTATCTATCAGTGTGTTGAGGTAAGACCCCTGCACAGAGTAAGGAAAAAATGCACATTAGTAATTTAAGCATTTCATTATAGCTCACAGGTACTGAAATAAATGGCTTCATCAACATGTGAACAATATTTTTTTAAGTCTTTTCCTAGAAATAAAGTAAAACCAACATGAGAGCCTTCCTCTTTAGAAAAATGTTCAAAGGAAGGATTATATTATTTATACCAACACAGAACATTATTGACATGCAGAATGAAAGAACAAAGTGGCCTATTTTTCATGCTTGAAATCCTCTTACTTCTTTACTTTGTGTTACCATTTACAAAAATATAGAATGAGAGCCTTAATTACTTTAATGGAATTATTCACTTTTGTCAAATTTTAATTTGTTCTATTAACATTTTTCCATTAAAATTCATTTTGACATAAATGGAGCCTTACTACCACCAAAGTCAACATTTGACAAAAGTCATTACATCTTCTAGAATACTTTAGCCATATTTATATTTTATGTTGACATAAAAATAGAATTATGGAGGGTTATTAACCCTAACTCTACATTTGTTTGTTGACAAGTCATTGAAAGAAGATACTAAATTATTAAACAAATGAACCCTATAATTTTTGATATATTTTTTTAAATGCCAGTTAGCTAACAGTGCAATATTAGTTTCAGTTGTACAATATAGTGATTCAACACTTCCATATATCAAATGGTGCTCACCACAACAAGTGTACTCTTAATCCCCATCACCTATTAAAAACAAAGAAACAGAAAAAGCACAATACCAGTTTGAAGGAACACTGTACTTTAAATTTCATTTGAAAAATCTTTTTTTTTTCAAATGTTTGCATTAATCAACTCTTAAACAAGGAGAAGATTTAAAAAATACACAAGTGTACAACATGCATTTTCTAGAAACATGAATGCCAAATAACTTCCCAAACTGGGTATGTAGTTTAAGTAGCAGATTCTGCCTCATTGCCTGGCCCAGGCTTGAATAGGAAAGGTCATGCTATCCTACAGAACAGGTCTCCATGGCCTTGGGTGTACTTTCATTTTGCTGTGAGAGAAGGAAAGAATAAAGAAATGTTTTCTCCTGTTTCCAGGTTGGGGCAGCTCATCTCTTGGCAATTTTGCTGCATTCCTCTTGGTTTTGGAAGGGGCCTACACAGATTCCTGGACATCTTACCATCCTGGGGCTTCTTTGTGAGTCTGAGAAGAGTTTGAGATCAAATTTGAGACAGAGGCAGTATATAGACCAAAAGGCAGCTATTCGCTCTTGCTCAAGTATCATCTGAATGTTCAGGTCTTGACTCTCCACAACTACCCTCACTGCCCAGATCCCCAGCCCACCATTATTTGCTCTGGTGTAGGTGCCTTAAAAACATCTCCCTCTCCCTTCTTCAGGACTGCCTCTAAGACCTTCCATGAGCCTCTGCTCTTCCCAGTCCCATGGCAACTCCACACACTACTTCATCACTGCCAGCCCCATGACTATGACTTCTTGCTTCTCATGGAAGCCCTTATAAAGAAGCCTAGTTTCCTTTGCCTGTGTGTACAGAGACCACAGTTGAGGACTTATTCTTTTGGAAGGAGAATTTACTCCTTTGGAAGGAGAATTTATCCCTTTGTAAGAACTGTAAAGAAATCATACAGGCGGCCTTGCATGCTCAATGAATATAACTTTTCTAGCTATCAGAGAGCTAATATCTAATACCTATTTTTTTTTATCGGTACTGGAAGTTGTATTCACATTGATCTAAGCTTAAAGACAGAACTATTCTCATTTCGTGATGCAGTTTCTGGAAAAAAAGAGTGCTGTTCCTCGTCAGTGTGTTCTGTAGTAATAATAAAGATGTTTGTACCAGTCACCCTAAGAGATGGTGAGATATTTTCTTGCCAGCAGCTGGATCAAAGCTATTCACTGCTGCAGACTGTTAATTTGCAGCTAAAATGAACTGAAAGAATGATGAAACTGGAGAAAGACTAGTAATTATAATTAATAACTCCATAGATAATTTTTAATCCTCACATAATCCTTTAATATAGGTGTAACTATTATCCCCATTTCAACCAAAGCATAAAGTGGTTAAGAAACTTGCTCACTGTTTGACAGCTAATGAATAATGGAGGCATGATTTACATATAGCTCTGTCTGATTCCAATATCTCTGTTCTCTACCACTGGGCTCTCCTGTTCCAGATTACCTAGATTCATATAAGTACAGTTCTGGAACTTAGATGTTACATCATCTTGCTTTGCCTCAGTTACTTCACTCATTTAAAGGGTATGGTAACACCTACCTTAGAGGACATTTGTAGAAATGAGAGGAGTAATGGATGTGGAAGGGAAAATATTTAGATATTTAGAATATGTCATCATTATAACAGGATGTGGTACACTGTTGAGCTTAAAGTAATGCTTACGGAGTAGCTTCCAAGAGAAGATTTTCATAATTGAACTTTAAAAGCATGTTTGTATCTTTGTGTTCTGATCTTTTTAGAAAGTTGGTTTGGGTTACATATTATTTTGTGACATGTTGAGTTTCTAACAAAACACCTAGATTTGCTTTGCCAACCTGGATTAATAGTTTGTTCCTCTGATCCTCAAGGAGGAAACAACAAAGGTTGGGCCAACATCAGCATATTTATTATGGGCAGTCATATGGTCAAAACAAATACGAAGTTTTAGTCAAGGTTTGTATTTATGGAAAGAATCCAAACTAATGCTATTTAGTGGTATTTCAAGAAATTGGATACTGACACTTTTTGAATGCTGCAAGAACTACAGGTATTGGAAATATTGGATGACCAAGAGAAATAAGATGTAAAATGGCGTGGTTGAAAAGAAATAATAAAGATCAAGATAAAGGTCTTCCCAGTCCCATGGGAAAGCTCGAGGGTTGACCCATGTGAAGATCACGTGAGAGTCATAAGCACAGAAAGATTCTCTTCCTCAAAATTTGCACAGAGCAGATATCATTTTCCCTGCCTGCCCTATTTAGAAAATGCTTTCTCTTTATTTTCTTTCTCAGCCCCCCCCCGGTGATTATTTAAATGCCATAAAGGAAATAATTCCATGTTGTAATATTTTCTTGTTTGTTCTCTGGCTTCTCTCACTAGAATGTGAGCTACCTACATGACAGGCTCTGTCTTTTTACCATGCCTGAGATTCTATTATTGGAGAACCTCCTTTGCTCTAAGTATCACCATCTTCCTGCCTTTCACTTCTAAAAGGGAAGCCCTTATGGAGGGGAATCCCAGGGTTCTTCTGGTGAGTGGATGATTAATTTCTCAAATATTTTACTGAAAGCATCTTATAATGGAAATAGATCTTGTTTCTAAGTCAAACATACCTGAATTCATTTCAAATTTCAACTTGCTGCACTGGGTGTTATACACAACTAATGAATCATTGAACTTTACATCAGAAACCAGGGATGTACTGTATGGTGACTAACATAATATAATAAAAAAAACACATTAAAATAAAAAAAGAGAAAAAAATAAAACAAAAAAATATTTATTTATTTATTTATTTATTTATTTATTTAAGAGGTGGGGGGAGAGAGAATCTGCACTGAGCATGGAACTCAATGCAAAACTTGATCTCAAGATAGAGAGATCATGACCTGAGCTGAAATCAAGAGTTGGATGCTTAACCATCTGAGCTACTCAGGCGCCCCAACAGCTTTGCTACTTTTTAGCTTTATGATTACAAACAAGTTACGTAAGTACTCTATATCTCAATTTTTTCCTGTATGTAACAGTAAAAATAATAACTACATTCTAGACTAGTTCATGTAGTTCATTTTGTACATACCGGAGTAGATCTGAGTTTGCCATATAGGAAGCATTTGATAAATTGTTCCCTGCCACGCCCCCATCTTTGTTCCCCATGATTATTCAATTTTGATCTCACGGGGAGGAAAGAAAAAGGAAAGTAGGAAGCTAGAAATGGATTCGCCTTAGCAATAGTCATGTCAGTTATATTTAAATTTAGCCAAAATCTTCTCCTTTGGGTTGGCAGCCCTCTCATGCTAGAGGGAACAGTTAGTATTTAAGAGCAGTTGGTGTCTTTAAATGATGGCTCACACTTTTGGAGGGTGGTGGTGGCTTTATGTTATGGAGACAAATGAGTCAGAGTCCCTTCCTTCAAGAAGATTATAGTTATGATTTTTCCTGCTTTATCAAATATTAGTTGCCCAAAGAGCCAAGGGTCCATTTCTGGGTTCTCTATTCTATTCCATTGGTCTATGTGTCTGTTTTTGTGCCAGTACCATGCTGTCTTTGTGATCACAGCTTTGTAGTACAGCTCAAAATCCGGCATTGTGATGCCCCCAGCTTTGTTTTTCCTTTTCAACAGTTCCTTGGAGATTCGGGGTATTTTCTGGTTCCATACAAATTTAAAGACTATTTGTTCCAGTTCTTTGAAAAATGTCCTCGGTATTTTGATCGGGATAGCATTGAAAGTGTAGATTGCTCTGGGTAGCATGGACATTTTAACTATGTTAATTCTCCCGATCCATGAGCATGGAATATCTTTCCATCTTTTTATGTCTTCCTCAATGTCTTTTAAGAGTGATTTATAGTTTCTAGAATAAAGGTCCTTTACGTCTCTGGTTAAGTTAATTCCAAGGTAACATATGGTTTTTGGTGCTATTGTAAATGGGATGGATTCCCTAATTTCTCTTTCTTCGGTCTCGTTATTCGTGTATAGAAATGCAACTGATTTCTGAGCATTGATTTTGTATCCCGCCACGTTACTGAATTGCTCTATAACTTCTAATAGTTTGGGAGTGGCTTCTTTTGGGTTTTCCATATAGAGTATCATGTCATCTGCGAAGAGAGACATTTTGACTTCTTCTTTGCCGATTTGAATACCTTTGATCCCTTTTTGTCGTCTGATTGCTGTTGCAAGGACTTCTAGTACTATGTTGAATAATAGTGGCGAGAGTGGGCATCCTTGTCGAGTTCCTGATCTTAAGGGAAAGGCTTCCAGCTTTTCCCCATTGAGAATAATATTTGCAGTAGGCTTTTCATAGATGGCTTTTATGAGATTGAGAAATGTACCTTCTATTCCTACACTCTGAAGGGTTTTAATCAGGAAAGGATGCTGTATTTTGTCAAATGCTTTTTCGGCATCGATTGAGAGGATCATATGGTTCTTGAGTCTTTTCTTGTTGATATGATGTATCACGCTGATTGATTTGCGAATATTGAACCACGCTTGCATCCCAGGTATGAATCCCACTTGATCGTGATGGATAATCCTTTTAATGTACTGTTGGATTCTATTAGCAAGTATCTTGTTGAGGATTTTGGCGTCCATATTCATTAGGGAAATCGGTCTGTAATTCTCCTTTTTGAGGGGGTCTTTGCCTGGTTTGGGGATCAAGGTAATATTGGCCTCATAGAATGAGTTTGGTAGCTTTCCTTCTGTTTCTATTTTTTGAAATAGCTTTAGGAGAATAGGTATTATTTCTTCTTTGAATGTTTGGTAGAATTCCCCAGGAAAACCGTCCGGGCCTGGAGTTTTGTTATTTGGAAGGTTGTTTATCACTGACTCAATTTCTTCAGGAATGAAACGTGAGAGACTATGGACTATGAGAAACAAACTGAGGGCTACAGAGGGGAGGGGGGTGGGGGAATGGGATAGGCCGGTGATGGGTAGTAAGGAGGGCACGTATTGCATGCTGGGTGTTATGTTATACACAACTAATGAATCATCGAGCCTTACATCGAAAACCGGGGATGTACTGTATGGTGACTAACATAATATAATAAAAAATCATTATAAAAAAAAGATTATAGTTATGAGATAGCAATTCTTAAAATTTCAGGTTTCATACAGGCTATAAGTGGTTCCCCACTTGGTTTTTTTTTTCTGGACATACATTGGTAGAAAACATCTGATCAAATGATATTTCCTTCCATTTTTTCAGACTAAAGTCACTGATGTAAAAAAAAAATTCTTGAGTTGTAAGATTTGTTTATCTATTTATTTATTCAAACCAAGTAGAAGGCCTTTTACCAGATATATGATTGGCAAATACTTTCTCCTAGTCTTTGGCATGATTTTTCAATTTCTGACTAGTGATCTTTATTTTTATTTTTTTAATAGTAATTTTTTATTGTGTTATGTTGGTCACCATACAGTGCATCCCTGGTTTTTGGTGTGATGTTCCATGATTCATTACTTGTGTGTGGCACCCAGTGCACTGTGCAATGCATGCCCTCCTTGATGTCCATCACCGGCCTGTCCTGGTCCCCAGCCCCCCTCCCCTCTGAAGCCCTCAGTTTGTTTCCCGGGGTCCATGGTCTCTCATTGTTCATTCCCCCTTCTGTTTACCACCCCTTCATTCTTCCCTGACTAATGATCTTTAAAGATAAAACTATTTAAAATTTGATAAAGTTTAATATGTGATTTTTTCTTTTGTGATTCATGCTTTTTATGTCACAAATACTCTGTCTAAATCAAAGTCAAATTTTTCTTCTATGTTTCCTCCTATACATTTTATAGATTTAGATATTACATTTATACCTATGATTTATTTCAAGTTAGTTTTTGCAAATCGTGAAGTAAGCCTCAAATTTATTTTTCCAGTAAGAATATCAATAGTACCAGTCAGTTGTGAGGAAGATTATCCTTGCCCTATTGAATTGTTTTGGCCCCTTGTTAAAAGTCAGAATGTCTCATTTTCCCTTTCACTCTCTCATATCTTCCTGCTTCTCTTTCTCTCAACACTCACTTCTCCCCATTCATCCATCCACCCACTCATCCATCCATCTACCTGACTATCTCCTCTCTTGGTCCAGAAAACTTTAAGTCTTCATACCCAATGCTCAGCTCTCATAGGCAGAAAACCCTTACTTTTGTTATATTTCTATAATCAGTAGAGGGAATATAACTTGCAACTTCTAATTTCTATCATGTGCTTTAAAAAGTTTAGAGAAGGGACACCTGGGTATCTCAATCAGTTAAGCATCTGCTTTTGGCTCAGGTCATGATCCCAGGGTCCTGGGATAGAGGCCCACACTGGGCTCCTTGCTCAGCGGCGAGGCTGCTTCTCTCTCTGCCTGCTTGCTGCATCCCCTACTTATGTTTCTCTCTCTGTCTAACAAATAAATGAATAAAATCTTTAAAAAAAAAGTCCAGAGAACTTTACCAGATCATTGTTTAAGCCCCAAAGCAATAGTTTCCCCAATAAAATTCACCAAGCTACTTTTTTGTCTTTTTAAAAAGACTTATTTATTTATTTTAGAAAGAGGGAGAAAGAGAAAGAGTACGGGCGAGGCACACCTGAGTGGGGGGAGGGCAAAGGGGAGGTGGAGAGGGAGAATCTCAAGTAGACTCTGCACTGAGCACAGGCCCTGTTGGGGGAGTGGGGACTCATCTCACAGCCCTGGGATCATGACCTGAGCTGAAATCAAGTCAGATGCTTGGCTGACTGAGCCAGCCAGGTGCCCCATCAAGTGACTTTTTTTTTAATGAAAATATCAGGCTGTGACTTAAAAGGCAAATAGAAAGAAGTCAAGGCTACACTTTATTTAATGCAAAATAATGCCAGTTGAATTTAGAGTTATGGTGTGAGCTGGGGTGGGAAAGTCCATACAAAACCCGTGTAGTATTTGAAAAAGTACTCCTTCTGAAACAATTTGAAAAATTGCTGTGGAAATCTTTTTGACAATTTGAAGAGCCATGATTAGAAAAAAAACATTGCTACATTTCACCAGCATTCAGTTTTTTATGGTGCTTTACTGCCCTTAATTACAGTATTAGAAAGTATCAACTTTATACAAAATCAATGCTCAGAAATCAGTTGCATTTCTATACATGAATAATGAGACTGAAGAGAGAGAAATTAGGGAATCCATCCCATTTACAATAGCACCAAAAAACATATGTTACCTTGGAATTAACTTAATCAGAGACATAAAGGATCTATATTCTAGAAACTATAAATCACCCTTGATGGACATTGAGGAAGACACAAAAAGATGGAAAAATATTCCATGCTCATGGATCGGGTCCATGCTACCCAGAGCAATCTACACTTTCAATGCTATCCCGATCAAAATACCGATGACCTTTTTCAAAGAGCTGGAACGAATAGTCCTTAAATTTGTATGGAACCAGAAAAGGCCCCGAATCGCCAAGGAACTGTTGAAAAGGAAAAACAAAGCTGGGGGCATCACAATGCCGTATTTTGAGCTGTACTACAAAGCTGTGATCACAAAGACAGCATGGTACTGGCACAAAAACAGACACATAGACCAATGGAACAGAATAGAGAACCCAGAAATGGACCCTTGGTTCATTGGGCAACTAATCTTTGACAAAGCAGGAAAAAACATCCAGTGGAAGAAAGACAGTCTCTTCAATAAATGGTGCTGGGAACACTGGACAGCTACATGCAAAAGAATGAAACTTGACCACTCTCTCACACCATACACAAAAATAAACTCCAAATGGATGAAAGACTTCAATGTGAGACAGGACTCCATCAAAATCCTAGAGGAGAACATAGGCAGCAACCTCTGTGACATCGGCCAAAGCAACCTTTTTCATGACACATCCCCAAAGGCAAGAGAAACAAAAGATACAATGAACTTGTGGGACTTCATCAAGATAAAAAGCTTCTGCACAGACAAGGAAACAGTCAAAAAAACTAAGAGGCAGGCCACGGAATGGGAGAAGATATTTGCAAATGACACTACAGATAAAGGACTGGTATCCAAGATCTACAAAGAACTTCTCAAACTCGATACGTGAGAAACAAATAAACAAATCATAAAATGGGTAGAAGATATGAACAGACACTTTTCCAATGAAGAGATACAAATGGCTAGCAGACACATGAAAAAATGTTCAAAATCATTAGCCATCAAGGAAATTCAAATCTGGAAAACAGTGTGGAGGTCCCTTAAAAAGTTAAAAATTGAGCTACCCTATGACCCAGCCATTGCACTACTGGGTATTTACCCCAAAGATACAGACGTAGTGAAGAGAAGGGCCATATGCACCCCAATGTTCATAGCAGCATTGTCCACAATAGCTAAATCATGGAAGGAACTGAGATGCCCTTCAACAGATCACTGGATTAAGAAGCTGTGGTCCATATATACAATGGAATATTACTCAGCTATCAGATCGGACGGGTTGTGTTCTTTTGCTGCAACATGGATGGCACTGGAGGAGATAATGCCAAGTGAAATAAGTCAAGCAGAGAAAGACAATTATCATATGAATTCTCTCATCTATGGAACATAAGAACTAGGAAGATCGGTAGGGGAATATCTTCCACAGTCACGTTGCTTCCATTAAGACCTTCTTCAAGGGGCACCTGGGTAGCTTAGCCAGTTAAGTCTCTAACTCTTGATTACAGCTGGGGCCATGATCTCAAGATCATGGGAATCAAGCCCTGTCTGGAGCCTCACTTTGAGCCTGAGTGGAGCCCCGCCTCCAGCTCCACCTTAGCAGGGAGTGTGCTTGAGATTCTCTCCCTTTGCACCCCACCCCCAATATCTCTCTCTCAATAAATAAATCTTAAAAAAAATAAAGTCACTGACGTACGATAGTGCAAAATTCTGAAGACTCAACAAAGGATTTTTGCAAATTTTGAAGAAGAGACAAGCTCTTTTCTGAGGAAAATGTTGATTCCTCCTCCTGACAGTACTTCTTCCAGCTTCCCTCCCCCTCATTGTGGTGGGTCATGCCACCTGACCCTCTGTTAAAACAAGTCTACAAATCCTGCTCTCAATCGTCCACAGCATAGTGGAAGCCTGACCCTTTCCAGAGCTGAGAACTACACCACTTAACTCTCACTAAAACCAGCACAGTGTCTGTGCTTTAAGAAATTCAATAATGTCTTTGGCTAACTGAACATCATCATCATCATCATCATCATCATCATCATCATCATCATCATCAATTCAATAATGAGGTCAGTGTTTCAAAAACAGTGGTGAACAAGATGCAGTCTGTTGTACAGGTAGCTCACATTTTAGTGAGAGGAGGACAGAGAATACACAAGAAGACTTTAGGCCCTGGAAGTATTTCTTTTAAGGTACTTACATAATTAAAGAAAGAGCACTGGGTATCATATAAGACTGAAAAATCACTGAACTCTACCTCTGAAACTAATACATTATATGTTAATAAATTGAATTTAAGTAAAAAATAATAAAAAAAGAAAAGAAAGAGAAGACATTTTCTAAATAGGGCAAACAGGGAAAATGATATTTCAGCCTAAAAAGCAAGCCATGCAAAGGGCTAGCACAAGAGCCATCCAGGTGGAGGAGCCATTGGGTTAAAGGCTCTGAAGAAAAAAAAGAATTTGGTGCATTTAGAGGAAACTAGAAAGAATTGTGGATAGTCTGAAGGAACAGCATTTGGGGAAGAAGGCTAAGAAGTGGTTTGAAAATGGAAGCTGGGGGAGGAATGTACTTCATAGCCATCTTCTCCTTCTTCACGAAACAGACTAGATGGAGATATCTTCAAACAAACCTCAGGTCAGGACACCTGGTTCTTGTCTTGGGGCTGAGTTCTAGAGGCCATCTGTGTCAGTTTTCCCCACAGATATCAGAGGGAAGGTAGGATGAGATAAGCTGTCTTAAACCTCTCACTCAATTCCCTGAAGAAGCCCCTTCATCTCTAAGACCTGGTCTGACTCTTTGAATTTCTTAAAGGGCAAATACTGTTCAGCCTACCAGGGTTTGCAACAGCTGATACTAAGCCTTTTGGAAATAAGTGGTAATACTGGAATGTTTTGGTGTTTTGCAACTATTAGCCAGTATGGCATAGAAGGAATATTGAAATAGATAGTTTAGATAAAACAAAGGGATTAAGGACCAATTCTGTAGTTTTCCAGGAGAGCAAGCTGCCCCTCTTCTCTTCTTGAAAAAAAAATTTTTTTTGTATCCATGTGCCCTTATTTCCCCCCATCTACTCTGTGATTGATTGCTTCCTGCTACTAGCCCAAACCTGCCACCACCAAATAATTTTCTCTGAGTCTTTTTCCTCATTAGTAAAATGATGAAGTTGAACTAGACACACAATTTTGGGGATTACAGGAATGTCTGATCTTTATTACTTACAAGGTCATGAAATACTTTTTTTATAATACACTAAGTCACACAAGCTTCTTTTGACACATTATTCAATAGATAATCACAGCATCCTCCTTATAATCAGCAGAAAATGTCATTGATTTAAATGACTAAAGGGCACCTGAATTTATGCCAACAAAGAAAATATTTTTAATAAAGCAGTAGCTTGAAATCTGGTAACATGATACCCCCAGCTTTGTTTTTCCTTTTCAGCAATTCCTTGGTGATTCTGGGCCTTTTCTGGTTCCACACAAATTTAAGGGCTGTTTGTTCCAGTTCTTTGAAAAATGTCATTGGTATTTTGATCGGGATGGCATTGAAAGTATAGATTGCTCTGGGTAGCATAGATATTTTAACGATGTTAATTCTTCTGATCCATGAGCATGGAATATTTTTCCATCTTTTTGTGTCTTCTTCAATGTCTTTCAAGAGTGATTTGTAGTTTCTAGAATATAGATCCTTTACGTCTCTGGTTAAGTTAATTCCGAGATAACGTATGATTTTTGGTGCTATTGTAAGTGGAATGGATTCCTTAATTTCTCTTTTGTCAGTCTCATTGTTCATGTACAGAAATGCAACTGATTTCTGGGCATTGATTTTGTATCCTGCCACATTACTGAATTGCTCGATAAGTTCTAGTAGTTTGGGGGTGGATTCTTTTGGGTTTTCCATATAGAGTATCATGTCATCTGCGAAGACAGACAGTTTGACTTCTTCTTTGCTGATTTGGATACCTTTTATCCCTTTTTGTTGTCTTATTGCTGTTGCAAGGACTTCTACTACAATGTTGAATAATTATGGAGAGAGTGGGCATCCTTGTCGTGTTCCTGATCTTAAGGGAAAGGCTTTCAGCTTTTCCCCATTGAGAATGATATTTGTTGTAGGCTTTTCATAGATGGTTTTTATGAGTCTGAGGAATGTAACCTCTATCCCTACACTCTGAAGGGTTTTAATCAGGAAAGGATGTATTTTGTCAAATGCTTTTTCTGCATCAGTTGAGAGGGTCATATGGTTCTTGACTCTTTTCTTGTTGATGTGATCTATCACACTGATTGATTTGCAAATGTTGAACCATCCTTGCATCCCAGGGATGAATCCCACTTGGTCATGATGCATAATCCTTTTAATGTACTGTTGGATCCTATTAGCTAGGATCTTATTGAGAATTTTGGCCTCCATATTCATCAGGGATATAGGTCTGTAATTTTCCTTTTTGATGGGGTCTTTGCCTGGTTTGGGGATCAAGGTAATACTGGCCTCAGTTTGGGTAGTTTGGTAGTTTTCATTCTGTTTCTATTTTTTGAAACAGCTTCAGGAGAATAGGTATTAATTCTTCTTTGAATGTTTGGTATAATTACCTGGGAAGTCCGTCAGGCCCTGGACTCTTGTTTTGGGGGAAGTTTTTGATCACTGCTTCAATCTCTTCCTGATTAATCCTTCTGTTTAGATAATCAATTTCTTCCTGTTTCGGTCTTGGTAGTTTATAGGAGTCCAGAAAGGCCTCCATCTCTTCCAGGTTGTTTAATTTATTGGCATAAAGCTGTTGATAAAAGTTTCTAATAATTCTTCCTATTTCATTGGTGTTGGTTGTGACATCTCCCTTTTCATTCGTAATTTTATTAATTTGGGTCCTTTTCTATTCTTTTGAATAAGCCTTGCCAGTGCCTTATCGATCTTATTTAGTCTTTCAAAGAACCAATTTCTAATTCTGTTGATCTGCTCTACTGTGCTCCTGGTTTCTAATTCATTGATCTCTGCTCTAATCTTGATCAACTGCCTTCTCATGTGTGGCCTGTTCTTCTGTTCCAGCTCCAGCTTCTTGAGGTGAGAATATAAAAACTGCATTTTAGATTGTTCTATTCTTTTGAGTAAGGCTTGGATGGCTATGTCTTTTCCCCTTAAGACTGCTTTTTCAGTGTCCTATAGGTTTGGACCATTATGTTTTCATTTTCCTTGGTCTCCATAAATTGTTTAAATTGATTTTTAATTTCCTGGTTTATCCAATCATTCTTGAGCAGGATGGTTCTTAGTCTCCAAGTGTTTGAGCTTCTTCCAAATTTTTCCTTGTGATTTAGTTCCAGTTTCAAAGCATTTATATATATATATATATATATATATATATATATATATATATATATATATATATATATATGGTCCATCTGGTCTAGTATGTCATTTAAAGCCCTTGTTTCTTTGTTGATTTTCTGTTTAGGTGATCTGTCTATTGCTGATACTGGAGTGTTGAGGTCCCCTACTATTAATGTATTTTTATCTTTATGTCTCTTTATTCTGGTTAGGAGTTAGCTTATGTATCTTGCTGCTCCCCTGCTGGAAGCATAGATATTTACTACAAAGCTGTGATCACAAAGAGAGCATTGTACTGGCACAAAAACAGACACATTGACCAATGGAATAGAATAGAGAACCCAGAAATGGACCCTCGGCTCTTTGGGCAACTAATCTTTGATAATGCAGGAAAAAAACATCCAGTGGAAAAGACAGTCTCTTCAATAAATGGTGCTGGGAATATTGGACAGCTACATGCAAAGGAATGAAACTTGACCATTCTCTCACAGCACACATGAAGATAAACTCCAGATGCATGAGAGACCTCAATGTGAGACAGGAATCCATCAAAATCCTAGAGTAGAACATAGGCAGCAACCTCTTTGTCATCAGCCACAGCAACTTTTTTCATGACACATCTCCAAAGGCAAGAGAAACAAAAGAAAAAATGAACTTGTGGGACTTCATCAGGATAAAAATCTTCTGCACAGTCAAGGAAACATTAAAAAAACTCAGAGGAAACCCACAGAATAGGAGAAGATATTTGCAAATGACACTGCAGATAAAAGACTGGTATCCAAGATCTACAAAGAACGTCTCAAACTCAATACAAGAAACAAATAAACAAATAAAAAAATGGGCAGAAGATATGAACAGACACTTTTCCAATGAAGAGATACAAATGGCTAGCAGACACATGAAAAAATGTTCACAATAACTAGCCATCAGGGAACTTCAAATCAAAACTACATTGAGATACCACTTTATACTAATTAGAATGGCAAAAGTTGATAAGGCATTAAACAAAAAATATTGGAGAGGATGTGGAGAAAGGGAATCCCTCCTACATTGTAGGTGGGAATGTAAGTTGGTACAGCCACTTTGGAAAACAATGTGGAGGTGCCTTAAAAAGTTAAATAGTGAGCTATCCCATGTCCCAGCAATTGCACTACTATGTATTTACCCCAAAGATACAGATGTAGTGAAGAGAAGGGCCATATGCACCCCAATGTTCATAGCAGCATTGTCCACAATAGCTAAATCATGGAAGGAGCTGAGATGCCCTTCAACAGATGACTGGATTAAGAAGATGTGGTCCATATATGCAACGGAATATTACTCAGCCATCAAAAAGAATGATTTTACAACATTTGCTGCAACATGGACTGGACTGGAGGAGATAATGCTAAGTGAAATAAGTCAAGCAGGGAAAGACAATTATCATATGGTTTCAGTCATTTACAGAACAAAAGTAGGAAGATAAGTAGGAGAAGAAAGGGAAGAAGAAAGGGGGGGTAAACAGGGGGGAATGAACCATGAGAGTCTATGGACTCTGGGAACCAAGCTGAGGGCTTCAGAGGGGAGGGGGTGGGGCAATGGGATAGGCTGGTGATGGGTATTAAGGAGGGCCCGTATTGCATGGTGCACTGGTTGTTATACGCAAATAATGAATCGTGGAACTTTACATCCAAAACTAGGGATGTACTGTATGGTGACTAATATAGTATAAATATTATTAAATAAAAAAAGAATATACATTAAAAAATAAAGTGAAGCAGTAAAAACAATGTAACACAATAATAAAATTGTTTACCAAATACATATTTTCTAATTCTTGTATTTTTATTTTTGGTTTCTATTTGAAAGGTGAACACCAATGGGTTCTTCTGTTTTTATGCTACAAAGTTAAAACAGCTTGAGGATTTTTATGGATTTGGCTGAGTAGCATGTCCCAGGAGTTAAATTGAATCATGATTTTGACCAGATTAGATTTCTGATGACAATAAAAAAGAAGGTGGGGAACAATTCTGAAAGGAAGAAGTTTCTTTTTTTAAATCTGCTGTTGGCAAATTTTCCTTTTTATAAAAATTAATTAATTTAACTTATTAATTATTTTTTATTTAAATACAATTAGCCAATGTATAGTACATCATTATTTTTTGATATATTCAATGATTCATTAGTTGCTTGTAGCACCCAGTGCTCACCATATCACACTGCCTCCTTAATGCCCATGACTGAGCTACCCCATCCCCCACATTCACCTCCCTTTCTGCAACCCTCTGGCAAGTTTTCCTTTTGACAGTTCATCAATATCCCTCATTTCAGACCTTTTATTCATCGAACTGCTTTACTTTGATATGGAATTCAATTGCATCCATTTTGAAAGATTTATCTAAATGAAATCCTAAGTAACAGTATTTATTTTAAGTGCCTTTTCTTCTTTTTAAGCTTTTAATGTAACTCCAGTATTGTTAACACACAGTATTACATTAGTTTCAAGTGCACAATATAGTGATTCAACAATTCTATACATTACTGATTCATGATAAACGTACTCTTTAATTTCCATCACCTATTTCACCTCCCCATCTCCCCTCTCATAACCCCCAGGTTGTTCTCCTTAATTAAGAGACTGTTTCTTGGTTTGTCTTGCTCTATCTCTCTCTCTTTTTCCTTTGCTCATTTGTTTTGTTTCCTAAATTCCACATATGAGTGAAATCACATGGTATTTGTCTTTATCTGACCGACATTTGTTTTAGCATTATAATCTTTAGTTCCATCCATGTTGTTGCAAATGGTAAGATTTCATTCTTTTTAATAGCTGAATAATGTGTGTGTGTATAAATATATATAATAATGTATCTATATCTATATATCTTCCTTATTCATTCATCTAACAATAGATAGTTGAGCTGCTGCCATAATTTGTCTATTATAAATAATGCATCAATAAACATAAGGGTGACTGTATCCTTCTGAATTCGTGTTTTTGCATTTTTGGGTAAATACCCAGTAGTGCAATTCCTGGGTAGTAGGGTACTTCTATTTTTAACTTTTTTAGGAACCTCCATACTATTTTCCATAGTGGCTGCACCAGTTTGTATTCCCACGAGAACTCAAATAGCCAAAGCAATCTCGAAAAAGCTGCAGGCATCCTAATTCCAGTCTTCAAGTTACACTACAAATCTGTAGTAATCAAAACAGTATGGTACTGGCAAAAAAAAAATAGACACATAGATCAATGGAACAGAATAGAAAACCCCAGAAATAAACCCACAGTTATGTAGTCAATTAATCTTTGACAAGGCAAGAAAGAATATCCAATGGGAAAAAATCTCTTCAACAAACAGTGCTGGGAAAACTGGACAGCTACATGCAAAAGAATGAAATTGGATCACTTTCTTACACCACACACACACACACACACACACACACACACCCTCAAAATGGATTAAAGACATAAATATGAATCATGAAACTATAAAACTCCTAGAAGAAAAAATAGTTATCTCTTTATATCAGCCATAGAAACATTTTTCCAGATATGTGTCCTGAGGCAAGGGAAATAAAAGCAAAAATAGACTACTGAGACTACATCAAAATTAAAAGCTTCTGCACAGTGAAGGAAACAATCAACAAAACTAAAAGATAACCTACTAAATGGGAGAAGATATTTGCAAATGACATATCTGATAGAGTTAATATCCAAACTATATAAAGAACAGATGGAACTCAACACCCAAAAAACAAATAATCCAATTAAAAATTGGTCAGAAAAGGGGTGCCTGAAATCTGAACATCTTTTAAACATGCCGGACATTAATCATTATGAGGTGACTCCTTAATGCCTGAAATTCAGGCTATTAATATAAGGAAAAAGTCCAAAAATCAAGTTAAAGATAACCATTTATGCATCTTAATTATGTACCAAATTTTTCCTGCATGAAGTTATCATGCTTCTTACATAAATTTGTTTTTTTTGAAATATAAAGAGTAGTACTTTCAAGCTGCCTGTAGAAATTCTACACTGAATAAAGAGGTGCTGCTATACTTAAGCTTCTTACAATTTTTGAGGGAAGAAAACATTCGATGCTCTTTACCATCTCTTCCAGGGACTACATGTTTGTAGAAATAGCTGTGGGAACTAGATTTAGACTGGAACATCCTAGGAAGCCACCTCTGGCAAACATGGTTCTTCTCTCTTCATTTAAATACTCAACAAGTGGAAATTAACACTGATGCTGTTGTTGTTATTTATTATTTACTATACTAAGTGCTTTATAATATCTCATTTACTATTTACAGAAGACTGTGTAGGTAGGTAGGTAGTATTTTCTACATACTATAGTTAAGGAAAATGAGGCTGAGAAAGGTTGTTACCTCCCAGTGGTCACATAGTTAGAAAGAAATAGAGTTAAACTAAATCAGTGATACATCCTAAAACTTGTGCTTTACATTGTCTTATGACTTCCCTGGAGGTTAGTATTCCATGGATATGTAGGTCACAGCAACTAAAGCCAGGGTCCCAAGATTAAACGGATTTCATAGTTTCTTCCATTACTTTTAATACCCCATGACAGTCCTGGAACTTCTATCACCTAACTCAATTCAATTTTCCATTCTTAGTAAGTTTAAATCAGATTCAAGGTAGTTTTCAGGTCAGTTTTCCATTCAGTCCAAGCTCTCCAAGCTCAAGATAAAATTAAGTCTGTTTTTAACAGATTGAGTATTTGCTCCATGAATTCTCTTTTGTTGTTGTTGTTGTTGTTGTTGTTGTTGTTGTTGTTTAATGTAAATAATTATTCTTTATTTTTCCTCTAGTGCCCCAGTGAATTGTCTTGAGCACCTCTGTGGCTGGCTTACTCCACATGGAAGGAGGAGATCCATGAATACCCTTTTGATTGTTGTTTGTACATCTTTTTACTGCAAAAGGGCCCATTTAAATTGGCAAAATAAAAAGGAAATGTATTACCTCACATAACAATAAACTCAGAAGTACTGTGGGCTCCAGGTTGGTTGTTTCATTCTAAACAATGTTTTCCAATCAGGATGTGCTGTATGGTGACTAACATAATATAATAAGAAAATATTATTATTAAAAAAAACAATGTTTTCCAGTACACAAGCTCTTTATAACATTTCCTCTTAGCAGCAAAATGGCTGCAGCAGTTCCAGGAGTCATGTCCAGAAATAAAAGGATCCAGTAGGAGAAGAGAAACCGTTTCTCTATACTGACCACTCTTAGGAGCAATAACATTTGTGAAAGGAGGATGGAAATTTCATGATATTCTGGAGTGTAATGGGTACTGGGCAATCAAGAACATTGTCTACTTCAACTTGTAGACTGCTTCTACCCAGGAAATAATTCACACTCAAACATAGCTCTCACATATATGGATTTATAATGATGCTGTTAGGTGGATATTATTAGATTTCCCATTCTACAGATATAGAAACGGAGGCCCAGAGAGGATAAGAGTTTTCTCATAATGAAATTGCTAACAGAGTGAACTAGGCCTAAAATGCAAGCTCTTTCCACTAAAGTGAAACAAGCATAGATTAGTAGCTAATTATAAAGTTGTTCCCCTTATTTTCAGATATGACTTCCGAATCCAAATTCTCTCCTCAATTCTATGGCTAGAATGAATTGTCAAAGATACATATGTAAGTGTATATTTCCCTACCACTTATTTACTAATCAATTTCTAAAGCACTGGTTCTCAATCATGGCAGCTCATTAAAAACAAAACAAAACAAAATAAAACAAATAAATAAATTAAAACACTGGGAAAATTTAAAACAAACAAACAACTGGTGCTCATGCCCGCTCTCATACAAACTAAATAAACATCTTTGTGAAATACCATATGGATTCACTCATGTGTTTAATTTAAGAAACAAAGCAGATGAACAAAGGGGAAGGGAAGGAAAAAATAAAGTAAGATAAAAACAGAGAGGGAGGCAAACCATAAGAGACTCTTAACTATAGGAAACAAACTGAGTGTTGCTGGAAGGGCGATGGGTAAGGGGATGGGGTATTGGGTGATGGGCATTAAGGAGAGCACCTGATGTAATGAGCATTGGGTGTTATATGCATCTGATGAATCACTAAATTCTACCCCTGAAACTAATAATACACTATATGTTAACTAAATTTAATTTATATAACAAATTAAAAAAAAACTTGTGAACAGGATATAGAATTTTTAAAACTCCCTGATTGATTATTATGCAGCCAGATTTGAATCATAGTCCTAAAAATAAAATATGAGCCTCTATCTTGAAACAAGAGATTTATTATCTGATTTATCAGATTTACCTCTCCTTCCTGTGTCACCAGTGAGGTCTCTGTCTTTCCAACCCTTGAGAGTTTATCTTTATTTTTTCTAATGTTTTTTTTATTATATTATGTTAGTCACCATAGAGTACATCCCTGGTTTTTGATGTAAAGTTTGATGATTCATTAGTTGCGTATAATACTCAGTGCACCATGCAATACGTGCCTTCCTTACTACCCATCACCAGCCTATCCCATTCCCCCACCCCCTCCCCTCTGAAGCCCTCAGTTTGTTTCTCAGAGTCCATAGTCTCTCATGCATCATTCCCCCTTCTGATTACCCCCCTTTCTTTATCCCTTTCTTCCCCTACCGATTTAATAGTACCAACCTGCTTCTGAAATCCTGAGTGTACCAGGCTGTTTCAGGATTCTGAGCCATTGTACATATCTATCCTTTCGCCTGAACTTCTTATTCAACTACCTATTCCCCACCACAGCAACTTGATAAACTCCAATTCAGCCTTTCAATTTTAGCTCAGATATAATATGTTCCAGAACAACTTTCTGGACCTGCCTTAATAGATAGAGATGAAACTTATTAGCTGTGTTCCCCCATCTTCTATTTACATGTCTGAGTGTAATACCAAATTACATATGAAGTAAGGTGAACTCCAGTATCATGTCTCCTCTAATGGGCCATGAGCTTTTCAAAAATGGAGATCAGATTTTAATATCTTGGTATTCTCAGCACTCAATAATATGTCCAGCAATTAAGAAACAATAAATGTTTGTTGAATTAATTTCCTTTATTTTTCTTGAAAAATATTTTCTTATTTTCCAAAACTAAAGATATACTGTATGTTGACTAACATAATAAAAAATTATTATAAACATTTTTTAAAACCTTACAAGAGAAAAAAAAACACAGGGAAAGGACATATTTATTTTATAATCTACGTATGTATAGCCCAAATGACTTTCTTACCATTTTTTTTAATAATAATTTTTAATTATGTTATGTTAGTCACCATACAGTATGTTCTTAGTTTTTGATGTAGTGTTTCACGATTCATTATTTGAGTATAACATCCAGAGCTCCATGCAATATGTACCCTCCTTAATACCCTTCACTGGTTTATCCCAATCCCCCACCACCCAACCCTCTGAAGCCGTTTGTTTCCAAGGGTCCATAGTCTCTCATGGTTCATTCCCCCTTCTGTTTATCCCCCTTCATTCTTCCCTTCCTTCTCCTACCAATCTTTAGGCTATTTCTTAGGTATATCAATGAGTGAAACCATATGATAATTGTCTTTCTCTTCTTGACTTATTTCACTTAGCATAATCTCCACCAGTCCCATCCATGCTGCAGCAAATGTTGTGTAATCGTTCTGATAGCTGAGTGATATTCCATTGTATATACAGACCACATCTTCTTAATCCAGTCATCTGTTGAAGGGCATCTCAGCTCCTTCCACAATTTAGCTATTGTGGTCAATGCTGCTAAGAACATTGGGGTGCATATGACCCTTCTCTTCACTACGTCTCTCTCTTTGGGGTAAATACACAGTAGTGACAATTGCTGGATCATAGGGTAGCTCAATTTTAACTTTTTAAGGGACCTCCACAATGTTTTCCAGAGTGGCTGTACCAACTTACATTCCCACCAAAAATGTAGGAGGGATCCCCTTTCTCTACATCCTCTCCAGCAATTGTTGTTTCTTGCATTGTCAATTTTTGCCATTCTAACTGGCATAAGGTGGTATCTCAAAGTCGTTTTGATTTGAATTTCCCTGATGGCTCATGATTTTGAATATTTTTTCATGTGTCTCTTAGCCATTTGTATGTCATCATTGGAAAAGTGTCTGTTTATACCTTCTGCCTATTTTTTGATTTAATTATTTTTTTCCCATGTATGGAGTTTGAGAAGTTCTTTGTAGATCTTGCATACCAGTTTTTTATCTGTAGTGGGATTTGCAAATATCTTCCCCCTTGCCTCTTAGTTTTTTTGACTGTTTCCTTGGCTGTGTAGAAGCTTTTTATCTTGATGAAGTCCAACAAGTTCATTTTATCTTCTGTTTCTCTTGCCTTTGGAGATGTGTCATGAAAAAGGTTGCTGTGGCCGATGTCGGAGAGGTTGCTGCCTATGTTCTCCTCTAGGATTTTGATGGAGTCCTGTCTCACATTGAGGTCTTTCATCCATTTTGAGTTTATCTTTGTGTATGGTGTGAGAGAGTGGTCAAGTTTTATTCTTTTGCAGGTAGCTGTCCAATGTTCCCAGCACCATTTATTGAAGAGACTGTCTTTTTTCCACTGGATGTTTTTTCCTGCTTTATCAAAGATTAGTTGCCCAAAGAGCTGAGGGTCCATTTCTGGGGTCTCTATTCTGTTCCATTGGTTTATGTGTCAGTTTTTGTGCCAGTACCATGCTGTCTATGTGATCACAGCTTTGTAGTACAGCTTGAAATCTGGCATTGTGATGCCCCCAGCTTTGTTTCTCCTTTTCAACAATTCCTTGCTAATTCAGGGCGTTTTCTGGTTCCACACAAATTTAAGGGCTATTTGTTGCATTTCTTTGAAAAAATGTCATTGGTATTTTGATCGGGATGACGTTGAAAGTGTAGATTGCTCTGGGTAGCATGGACATTTTAACTATGTTAATTCTTCCGATCCATGAGCATGGAATATTTTTCCATCTTTTTGTGTCTTCTTCAATGTCTTTCAAGAGTATTTGTAATTCCTAGAATATAGATCCTTTATGTCTCCTGTTAAGTTAATTCCAAGATAATGTATGATATTTAGTGCTATTGTAAATGGGATGGATTCCCTAATTTCTCTTTTGTCAGTGTCATTGTTCGTGTAGAGAAATGCAACTGATTTCTGAGCATTGATTTTGTGTCCTGCCACCTTAGTGAATTGCTCTATAAATTCTAGTAGTTTGGGGGTGAAAAACCCATATAGAGTATCATGTCATTTGCGAAGGGAGACAGTTTGACTTCTTCTTTGCTGATTTGGATACCTTTTATCCCTTTTTGTTGTCTGCTGTTGCAAGGAATTCTAGTACTATGTTGAGTAATAATGGAGAGAGTGGGCATCCTTGTCATGTTCATGATCTTAAGGGAAAGGCTTTCAGCTTTTCCCCATTGAGAATGATATTTGGTGTAGGCTTTTCATAGATGGTTTTATGAGATTGAGGAATATACTCTCTATCCCTACACTCTGAAAGGTTTTAATCAGAAAAGGATGCTGTATTTTGTCAAATGCTTTTTCTGCATCAATTGAGAGGATCATATGATTTTTGGCTTTTTTCTTGTTGATATAATCTATCACACTGATAGATTTGTGAATGTTGAACCACCCTTGAATCCCAGGGATGAAAACCACTTGGTCATGATGGATAATCCTTTTAATGTAATGTTGAATCCTATCAGCTAGGATCTTGTTAAGAATTTTGGTGTCCATATTCATCAGGGAAATCGGTATGTAATTCTGCTTTTTGATGGGGTCTTTGCCTGGTTTGGGGATCAAGGTAATATTGGTCTCATAGAATGCATTTGGTAGTTTTCCTTCTGTTTCTATATTTTGAAACAGCTTCAGAAGAATAGGTATTAATTCTTCTTTGAATGTTTGGTAGAATTGCCTGGGAAATGCATCAGGGCCTGGCGTTTTGTTTTTTGGAATGTTTTTAATCACTTTTTCAATGTCTTCATAATTAATTGGTCTGTTTAAAAAATCAATTTCTTCCTGTTTCAGTCTTGGTAGTTTATAGGTTTCCAGGAAGGCCTCCATCTCTTCCAGATTGCTTAATATTGGCATAAAGCTGTAGATAAAAGTTTCTAATAATCCTTCCTATTTCATTAGTCTTGGTTGTGACCTCTCCCTTTTCATTCATAATTTTATTAATTTGAATCCTTTCTCTATTCTTTTGGATAAGTCTTGCTAGTGGTTTGTCTATTTTATTTATTTTATCAAAGAACCAGCTTCTAGTTCTGTTGATCTGCTCTACTGTGCTCCTGGTTTCTAATTCATTGATCTCTGCTCTAATCTTGATCAACTGCTTTCTCATGCATGATTAGGCCTGTTCTTCTTTTGCTGTTCCAGCTTCTTGAGGTGAGAATATAAAAACTGCATTTCAGATTTTTCTCTCTTTTGAGTGAGGCTTGGATGGCTATGTATTTTCCCCTTAGGACTGCCTTTGCTGTGTCCCATAGGTTTTGGACCATTGTGTTTTCATTCTCATTGGTCTCCATAAATTGTTTAAATTGATTTTTTATTTCCTGGTTATCTAATCATTCTTGAGCAGGATGGTTCTTAGTCTCCAAGTGTTTGAGTTTCTTCCAAATTTTCCCTTATGATTGAGTTCCAGTTTCAAAGCATTGTGGTCTGAAAATATGCAGGGAATAATCTCAGTCTTTTGGTATCAGTTAAACCTGTTTTGTGACCCAGTATATGGTCTATTCTGGAGAAAGTTCCATGCACATTCAAAAAGAATGAGTATTCTTTTGTTCTGGGGTGTAGTGCTGTATATATATCTATGAGGTCCAACTTGTCTAGTATGGCATTCAAAGCTCTTGTTTCTTTGTTGATTTTCTGCTTAGGTGATCTGTCTATTGCTGAGTGTGGAGTGTTGAGGTCCCCTACTATTAACGTATTATTATCTATATGTCTCTTTATTCTGGTTAAGAGTTGGCTTGTGTTTCTTACTGCTCCCCTGTTGGGGGCATATATATTTATAATTGTCATATCCACTTGTTCGATACATCCTTTAAGAATAATATAGTGTCCCATTGTATCTCTAACTACAGTCTTTAGTTTAAAATCTCATCTGTCTGATATGAGAATTGTTACCCCAGCTTTCTTTTGTGTTCCCTTGGCATGAAAGATCGTTCTCTATCCCTTCCCTTTCAGTCTGGATGTATCTTTAGGTTCAGAATGAGTCTCTTGTAGACAGCAAATGAATGGGTCATGTCTTTTTATCTAATCTGCAACCCTTTGGTGTTTTATGGGAGCATTTGGGCCATTCACACTGAGAGTGATTATTGAGAGATATGATTTTAATGATATCATGTTGCCTGTGAAGTCTTTGTTTCTATAGATTGTAAATTTCTGTTCTGTATCACTCTTGGTGTCTTTTACTATTATAGAACCCCCCTTAATATTTCTTGTAGAGCTGGGTTGCTGGTCACATATTCTTTCAGTTTCTGCCGATCTTGGAAGGTCCTTATCTCTCCATCAATTCTGAATGACAGCCTTGCTGGATAAAGTATCCTTGGCTGCATGTTCTTCTCAGTTAGACATTAATTTGTCTTGCTAACCTTTCCTGGCTTGCCAGGTTTCTGTAGACAGGTTTGACGT
>NW_024424008.1:23301291-23303648 GCF_017311325.1 Ursus maritimus
AGCTAGGATCTTGTTAAGAATTTTGGTGTCCATATTCATCAGGGAAATCGGTATGTAATTCTGCTTTTTGATGGGGTCTTTGCCTGGTTTGGGGATCAAGGTAATATTGGTCTCATAGAATGCATTTGGTAGTTTTCCTTCTGTTTCTATATTTTGAAACAGCTTCAGAAGAATAGGTATTAATTCTTCTTTGAATGTTTGGTAGAATTGCCTGGGAAATGCATCAGGGCCTGGCGTTTTGTTTTTTGGAATGTTTTTAATCACTTTTTCAATGTCTTCATAATTAATTGGTCTGTTTAAAAAATCAATTTCTTCCTGTTTCAGTCTTGGTAGTTTATAGGTTTCCAGGAAGGCCTCCATCTCTTCCAGATTGCTTAATATTGGCATAAAGCTGTAGATAAAAGTTTCTAATAATCCTTCCTATTTCATTAGTCTTGGTTGTGACCTCTCCCTTTTCATTCATAATTTTATTAATTTGAATCCTTTCTCTATTCTTTTGGATAAGTCTTGCTAGTGGTTTGTCTATTTTATTTATTTTATCAAAGAACCAGCTTCTAGTTCTGTTGATCTGCTCTACTGTGCTCCTGGTTTCTAATTCATTGATCTCTGCTCTAATCTTGATCAACTGCTTTCTCATGCATGATTAGGCCTGTTCTTCTTTTGCTGTTCCAGCTTCTTGAGGTGAGAATATAAAAACTGCATTTCAGATTTTTCTCTCTTTTGAGTGAGGCTTGGATGGCTATGTATTTTCCCCTTAGGACTGCCTTTGCTGTGTCCCATAGGTTTTGGACCATTGTGTTTTCATTCTCATTGGTCTCCATAAATTGTTTAAATTGATTTTTTATTTCCTGGTTATCTAATCATTCTTGAGCAGGATGGTTCTTAGTCTCCAAGTGTTTGAGTTTCTTCCAAATTTTCCCTTATGATTGAGTTCCAGTTTCAAAGCATTGTGGTCTGAAAATATGCAGGGAATAATCTCAGTCTTTTGGTATCAGTTAAACCTGTTTTGTGACCCAGTATATGGTCTATTCTGGAGAAAGTTCCATGCACATTCAAAAAGAATGAGTATTCTTTTGTTCTGGGGTGTAGTGCTGTATATATATCTATGAGGTCCAACTTGTCTAGTATGGCATTCAAAGCTCTTGTTTCTTTGTTGATTTTCTGCTTAGGTGATCTGTCTATTGCTGAGTGTGGAGTGTTGAGGTCCCCTACTATTAACGTATTATTATCTATATGTCTCTTTATTCTGGTTAAGAGTTGGCTTGTGTTTCTTACTGCTCCCCTGTTGGGGGCATATATATTTATAATTGTCATATCCACTTGTTCGATACATCCTTTAAGAATAATATAGTGTCCCATTGTATCTCTAACTACAGTCTTTAGTTTAAAATCTCATCTGTCTGATATGAGAATTGTTACCCCAGCTTTCTTTTGTGTTCCCTTGGCATGAAAGATCGTTCTCTATCCCTTCCCTTTCAGTCTGGATGTATCTTTAGGTTCAGAATGAGTCTCTTGTAGACAGCAAATGAATGGGTCATGTCTTTTTATCTAATCTGCAACCCTTTGGTGTTTTATGGGAGCATTTGGGCCATTCACACTGAGAGTGATTATTGAGAGATATGATTTTAATGATATCATGTTGCCTGTGAAGTCTTTGTTTCTATAGATTGTAAATTTCTGTTCTGTATCACTCTTGGTGTCTTTTACTATTATAGAACCCCCCTTAATATTTCTTGTAGAGCTGGGTTGCTGGTCACATATTCTTTCAGTTTCTGCCGATCTTGGAAGGTCCTTATCTCTCCATCAATTCTGAATGACAGCCTTGCTGGATAAAGTATCCTTGGCTGCATGTTCTTCTCAGTTAGACATTAATTTGTCTTGCTAACCTTTCCTGGCTTGCCAGGTTTCTGTAGACAGGTTTGACGTTATTCTGATGTTCCTCCATCTGTACGCAAGGATTCTCTTCCCCCTGACCTCTTTCAAGATTGCATCCTTGGATCTAATATTTGTGAATTGCACTATGATGTGACGTGGTGTAGGTCTGTTCTCATTGCTCTTGGGAGGGGCCCTCTCTGCGTCTTGGACACGAAAGCTTTTTTCTTTTGCCAGATTAAGGAAGTTCTCTGCTGGAATTTGGTCTAATATATCTTCTAGAGCTCTCTCTTTCTCCACCCCCTCAGGGATGCCGATGATTCTGACATTGGAACGTTTCATTGAGTCAGTAATCTTACAGAATCTACATTCTTGAGATTGGATTTTTTTGAGGCAAGTTTCCGTTTTTACTTTCTCTTCTACCATCCCATCTTCCAATTCACTGATTTGTCCTTTTACCTCATTTACCCTGGTCTTCAGAGCGT
>NW_024424008.1:23303658-23344323 GCF_017311325.1 Ursus maritimus
GCCTGGGAAATGCATCAGGGCCTGGCGTTTTGTTTTTTGGAATGTTTTTAATCACTTTTTCAATGTCTTCATAATTAATTGGTCTGTTTAAAAAATCAATTTCTTCCTGTTTCAGTCTTGGTAGTTTATAGGTTTCCAGGAAGGCCTCCATCTCTTCCAGATTGCTTAATATTGGCATAAAGCTGTAGATAAAAGTTTCTAATAATCCTTCCTATTTCATTAGTCTTGGTTGTGACCTCTCCCTTTTCATTCATAATTTTATTAATTTGAATCCTTTCTCTATTCTTTTGGATAAGTCTTGCTAGTGGTTTGTCTATTTTATTTATTTTATCAAAGAACCAGCTTCTAGTTCTGTTGATCTGCTCTACTGTGCTCCTGGTTTCTAATTCATTGATCTCTGCTCTAATCTTGATCAACTGCTTTCTCATGCATGATTAGGCCTGTTCTTCTTTTGCTGTTCCAGCTTCTTGAGGTGAGAATATAAAAACTGCATTTCAGATTTTTCTCTCTTTTGAGTGAGGCTTGGATGGCTATGTATTTTCCCCTTAGGACTGCCTTTGCTGTGTCCCATAGGTTTTGGACCATTGTGTTTTCATTCTCATTGGTCTCCATAAATTGTTTAAATTGATTTTTTATTTCCTGGTTATCTAATCATTCTTGAGCAGGATGGTTCTTAGTCTCCAAGTGTTTGAGTTTCTTCCAAATTTTCCCTTATGATTGAGTTCCAGTTTCAAAGCATTGTGGTCTGAAAATATGCAGGGAATAATCTCAGTCTTTTGGTATCAGTTAAACCTGTTTTGTGACCCAGTATATGGTCTATTCTGGAGAAAGTTCCATGCACATTCAAAAAGAATGAGTATTCTTTTGTTCTGGGGTGTAGTGCTGTATATATATCTATGAGGTCCAACTTGTCTAGTATGGCATTCAAAGCTCTTGTTTCTTTGTTGATTTTCTGCTTAGGTGATCTGTCTATTGCTGAGTGTGGAGTGTTGAGGTCCCCTACTATTAACGTATTATTATCTATATGTCTCTTTATTCTGGTTAAGAGTTGGCTTGTGTTTCTTACTGCTCCCCTGTTGGGGGCATATATATTTATAATTGTCATATCCACTTGTTCGATACATCCTTTAAGAATAATATAGTGTCCCATTGTATCTCTAACTACAGTCTTTAGTTTAAAATCTCATCTGTCTGATATGAGAATTGTTACCCCAGCTTTCTTTTGTGTTCCCTTGGCATGAAAGATCGTTCTCTATCCCTTCCCTTTCAGTCTGGATGTATCTTTAGGTTCAGAATGAGTCTCTTGTAGACAGCAAATGAATGGGTCATGTCTTTTTATCTAATCTGCAACCCTTTGGTGTTTTATGGGAGCATTTGGGCCATTCACACTGAGAGTGATTATTGAGAGATATGATTTTAATGATATCATGTTGCCTGTGAAGTCTTTGTTTCTATAGATTGTAAATTTCTGTTCTGTATCACTCTTGGTGTCTTTTACTATTATAGAACCCCCCTTAATATTTCTTGTAGAGCTGGGTTGCTGGTCACATATTCTTTCAGTTTCTGCCGATCTTGGAAGGTCCTTATCTCTCCATCAATTCTGAATGACAGCCTTGCTGGATAAAGTATCCTTGGCTGCATGTTCTTCTCAGTTAGACATTAATTTGTCTTGCTAACCTTTCCTGGCTTGCCAGGTTTCTGTAGACAGGTTTGACGTTATTCTGATGTTCCTCCATCTGTACGCAAGGATTCTCTTCCCCCTGACCTCTTTCAAGATTGCATCCTTGGATCTAATATTTGTGAATTGCACTATGATGTGACGTGGTGTAGGTCTGTTCTCATTGCTCTTGGGAGGGGCCCTCTCTGCGTCTTGGACACGAAAGCTTTTTTCTTTTGCCAGATTAAGGAAGTTCTCTGCTGGAATTTGGTCTAATATATCTTCTAGAGCTCTCTCTTTCTCCACCCCCTCAGGGATGCCGATGATTCTGACATTGGAACGTTTCATTGAGTCAGTAATCTTACAGAATCTACATTCTTGAGATTGGATTTTTTTGAGGCAAGTTTCCGTTTTTACTTTCTCTTCTACCATCCCATCTTCCAATTCACTGATTTGTCCTTTTACCTCATTTACCCTGGTCTTCAGAGCGTCTAGTTTAGATTGCATTTGATTCATAGCATTTTTAATTTCTGCCGGATTCACTCTCATTTCCACCCTTAGAGATTCTTTAGTCTCGTTAATGTTTTCATTAATATTTTTTTCAAGCCTACACATCATCTTGACCATTGTTACTCTGAACTCCATTGCTGACAATTTTGTTATATCCATATCCATTAGTTCTGTGGCAGACACCAGAGACTCTGTATCTTTTCTTTGTTGGGGGAGAGTCCTCCTCATTGTCATTCTGATTTATTATTAAACTGTATAGCAGCAAATTTGGAGGCTGGACGTATGAGATCATGGTGCCAGCATGTCAGGTTCTGGTGAGAACTCTCTTCTGGATTGAAGACTTCTTATTTATTTATTTATTTATTTATTTATTTAGAGAGAACATACAGATACTTTATTGCTCACCTTTCAGACAAAGCACACCTCCAGCCATTTTCTTTCACAGCTTGACAATATTTATATATACAAAAACCAAGCAAGAAGCTTCACATAGATTTCAGTAAAGGAGAATGTAAAATTCAACTCAGCCAGGCTGTTTTCTGCAGCAATAATAAAGGGCCTCATGCCCTAAGCAAAAATCTGTCCTCTTACTTGGTAGTACATTTCTTCCACTACAAAAAAAGTCTCCTGCCCAATGTAAACTAACTAATATTTGCTAAGCCAGTGGTATTAACTCACACATAAAACATATTTCAGTTTGCTGTTTCTTCTAACAGATTTCAAGTAAAAATAAGGTTTAAGGAGGAATTTGTCTTGAACGGATACAGGTCAGTTTGAATTGCTACACTATATAAATACTTATATGTACTATAGGTTCATGACTTAGCTTGGTTTTATAATCTTTACAAATATTGGCCATGTTCAAGGTTTTCAGAGTCGAATATATGATACAGTATTCCATCGAAAGGATAATACTGAATGTGCTATTCACAGTAAAGCTCATTTAATAGGAACTAACCTAAAAGTCTATCATGTGGCAAATGTGACATAATCTCTCTGAATAAAAAACCAAACAGTGCAGAACTGTGGTTGGAAAACAGGCATTAGAATACTTTAATGAAAACACATATAAGTGGACTGTTGACATGAGGAAGTTTTCCTAGCTGTAAATAAAAAAAAATGTGGGAGAATCCTCATTTCCAAAACCCCTTTTTGAAAATTACTTATTCAAGTAACTTCTTCCTGAAAAAAGTATGCATGTTCTAACTGGAATTAATCTACTGGTCAATTAAAGGCAATTTTCATTACCTTTTAAATAGTTCTTTATATAAAGGAGAGATGTACATGTTTCTCAAACAAACTGCCTTATGTAAGTCCTTACAAAAAGAGAACTGAATGAAGATTTACAAATACTTATGCCAAGCAGGAATCTGTCTTCCACCTGTGGTCTCACATTAATTCAAAACTGATGCTGGACTCAGGATTCTGAAACTAAGTTTCTTTTACTTGAGCTCTTGCAAAGTGTAAGGTTCTGTAGCCTCAACTAGTATGTCTTCCTTGTCTAAATGCAGAATGATTATATTGATAACCTCCATGTTGGAAGTGCTTTTCAAATTCTTCCCTTGGTGATAATTCTGGCTCTCCCTTCCTCCCCAGCCTCTTCCCTGGCCACCACATCCACCTCAGTCTCCATGACCACCTCTCCCTCCATAACCAGTGTCCATCATCTTGGTATCTTTTGTCCTGTTGGTATCCACCACCCTTGCATCCATTTCTTGCATATGTAGATGTTTGGAAGCCACCATAACTACCGCCTTGATATCTACCACGGTGGCCACCACTATGATAGCCACCTGGCTAGAAACCTGAATCTCAATAACCACCATCTTGCTAGCCACTTCTTCCTCCACCCCCTCCATCCATCCAGCCTCCTTGATGTTTATTTCCTCTTCGTCCCCCTTGGCGACCATGGTCATAGCCACCACGTCCACCTCTCCCTCCTCCTTGTTCATGACCTGCTCGACCTTCATATGAGGAATATTCATAATCATCTCTCCCTCCTCCTTAGCTTCCTCCTTGCTACTGGGGGTCATCTCGCCTTTTCCAACATGGTGGCATCTCTGAAGGTGGAGGTTCAATTTCATTGGGTCTACTCCTCTGTCAGACACCCTGCCCATCAACACCTTATTGATAGCACAGGCAACCTTTTCTCTTATAGAGCCACTGCTTGTCCTTAAAATCTTCAACAAGTCTTATCTTGCAGCCAAAAGGTGGACAACAGAAACAATACTTTTAGGAGATAAAACTGAGCATTTCATCTGGTAAACCTTTGCTAATTTTTCTCTCTGACTCTTAGCTCTGTCAGACCAGCCAAAAGCTTGTACAGTGACATCCAAACGTTTCATTAGCAGCTTTCTCTGAACTTCATATTCATTGGCTATGGCTTGGCTAATTGTTTCTATATTTTCCCAGTGGGCTGGTCCCATTGACTTCTTCAATAAAGGCTTTCCCACAGGGTTAAGTAGAACTTTTGCTAATGCCTCCTTTAATTTTTTTTTCAATCCCACTGAAGAATTGGAACATAGTTATATTGTCTGGAGGTTTGGACATTTCTAGAACAATACATATGCCTTTCAACTCTTGAAAGACCTCACTACCACATCCTTCTTGAGCTTTTCTTGGAGTAGTATTCACACAGAGTATTCTGGCAGCTTCTAGTTCTGAGATGAGGTATGTGAGCAAAAGGAGGCAGTTCTTCTGAAAAAGGTGCTTGGTCACATATCCAGATGTTAGTGATAGATATGGAGAGTTCATCTCCCCTAGTAACCCACTCTCCTCTAGCTGGAATTCTTCAGCTTCACATGGGCTTTTAGTTGTTTGCATATCTTCCTCTAGTTTACAGAACACTCTAAATTCAGACACCAGCCAAGCACAGAATTTGGTGAACTCAGGGGAACTGTCTCCAACAGAGACTGCCTGAGACAGAGTGCCATCTTCCAGCAATGGACCCTTATAACTTAGATCTTCCAATGACTCTAAGATGTCAGTCTCCATGAGGTCACACTCCATGCTCTACTAAACATTTAAAGTAGAGTTAATACCTATTATTCTCAAACTATTCTAAGAAATAGAAATGGAAGGAAGACTTCCAATTCATTCTGAGACTACCATTACCCTGATACCTAAACAAGACAAAAGCTCCACAAGAAAAGAGAACTACAGGCCAATATTCCCTGATGGACATGGATGTAAAAATTCTCAGTAAAATACTGGTAAATCAAATCCAACAGTATCTATTTTTTTAAAAAAAATCATTCACCACAATCAAGTGTGACTTATTCCTGGGCTGAAAGGGTGGTTCAGTATTCACAAATTAGTCAACACGATACACCACATTAATAAAAGGATAAGAACTGTATGATCCTTTTAATAGATGCACAAAAAACATTTGACAAGTACAACATCTATTCATGATAAAAACCCTCAATAAAACAGGGATAGAGGAAAAATACCTCAACATAATAAAGGTCATAAATGAAAAACCCACAGCTAATATCATCCTCAATGGAGAAAGACTGAGAGCTTTTCCTCTATGGTCGGGAACAAGACTGGGATGGCCACTCTCACCACTGTTATTTAACATAGTACTGGAAGTCCTAAATTCGGCAATCACACAACACACACACACACACACATCTAAACCAGCAAAGAAAAAGTAGAGATTTCACTATTTGCATATGACATGGTACTCTATGTAAAAAAACACAAAAGACTCCATCAAAAAGTTGCTAGAACTGATACACCAATTCAGTAAAGTTGTAGAATACAAAATCAACATACAAAAATCTATTGCATTTCTATACACCAATAATGAAGCAGCAGAAAGAGAAATCAAGGCATTGAGCTGATTTACAATTGTACCCCAAACCATAAGATACCTAGGAATAAACATAACCAAAGAGGTAAATGATCTGTAGTCTGAAAGCTATAAAACACTGATGAAAAAAATTGAAGATGACACAAAGAAATGTAAAAATATTCCATGCTTACGGATTGGAAGAACCAATATTGTTAAAAATGCCTATATTGCCCAAAGCAATCTACACTTTTAGTGCAATCACTACCAAAATCCCATCAGCATTTTTCATAGAGCTAGAACAAACAATGCTAAAATTTGTATGGAACCCACAAAAGACCCTGAAGAGACAAAGCAATCTGGAAAAAGCAAAGCAAAGCTGGAAGCACACAATTCCAGACTTTAATTATATTACAAAGCTGTAGTGAGTATGGTACTAACACAATAACAAACACATGGACCAGGGGAACAGAAGAGAAAACCCAGAAATGAACCCACAACTATATGGTCAATTAATTTTAAACAAAGCAAGAAAGAATATGTTATGGAAAAAAGATGCTCTCTTCAACAAATGGTTTTGGGAAAACTGGACAGAAACATGCAAAAGAATGAAACTGGACTGGGCCCACAACTTGCCGTGGTGGGGGTTGTGGCATGCAGACTGCCTGGAGGAAGAGAGAAGCTTGAGACAGCAGCCTATGAAGAAGGTGAAGAAAATCCTGAATAGCAATTTTGAATGGTATTGTTGTTAGGCTTGTTCTGCAGAGCATCTGAAATGAACCTTTCTTAATTGTTTTTATTGGCCAAGATCCAGATTACTAGGTTCAGATGACCTCAGGATTAAAAAGAGAACAGTCTTGGTTATCATCATAAACATATGAACCATTGTGATGGTGAAATGAAATGAGGCTCCGAAATGGAACTGTAGTTACTGTTTCAGCATTTATCACTTCATTCCTGATTTATCTTGGTATACTTTGTGGCAAAATGGGAAAGAAAAATAACTGCTTATTGCAAGGTAGGATGTGCAGAATGGTGAATCTGCAGGGATATATTAAAAGATAAACAGAAGGTGGAGGGAGCTTCATAACCTGGCTCCTGGAAAGTGATATAACAACAGAACACAAAATTGGAACCCTTAGAAATCTGCTCTAGTAAGAGACATTCCTCTCTGAAAGGGGCTCTGGAAATGAAAAGGCAGAATTCAAGGTAGGGCATTGTGTGCGATCCAAGGAGTCAAATAGCAAATGGGGATGCCTGAACCAGTAGAGTGCCTGAGCAGTGGAGCAGGGAAGCAGGTTATGGTCAGCAATTCCAGGAGGGGACGCTCATCTTGGTTCACCATACACCATGACCCAGCCAGTCAGTAATTGTTCTTTTCCTGAGCAGCCTGAAAAGTACTAGAACCTGGGGTCCATCTACCATCCCCTGGGAGGAGTGAAACAACTGTACCCGTGACTGGGCAAGAGCTCACAGGAGAGTAACGGTGTGGGACAGACATTAGGGTGGCACCCAGACATGATACAGGAACCTCAGGTGCAAGCAAGAGCCCATGGCTGCTTGTGGTTTTAGAGTCACAAAGGGCAGTGGCACTCCAGGGCCCTGGGACCACCTCTGAGAGAGGTGGAAATGGAGACTGTTGGTTCCAGAGGGTTTATTAAAGAGGGCAGACTGCGATTTTCTGCTCTGGGCCAGAGCTTTGTTCATGGCCATTTTTGCTCTGATCCTCTGAAGTGATGCAGAGAGTCTCCAGGGGTCAAAAGCCACACAGAGGACCAGTTTGCACTGAGCCCATCCCCCTGACAGGGGGTGGGACAACTCTTCCCAGGCAGGGATACCTGAGAAACAGCACAGCAGGCCCTTCCCCCAGAAGACAGACTGGAAGAACAGGTAGATGACAAGACAGTAAAATTCCAACACAAGGGGAAAATAGTATATTGAGCTCCAGGTATTGCCTCAACACTCACTTATTTTTCAGATAAAATCTCCTTTTCTTTTTTTTCTTGTTTTTTTCTCTCTCTTTTTCTTCTTTACTCTTTTTCCATTTCAACTAGATGCTTATTATACCAACTTATGTTTCATAGTCGCTTTTTAACTTGTATTTTTTCACATCTACATCTTATAGATACATGTTTCATTTTGGTCCTTTTGGTCCTCTATTCAATTATATATATTTTATTCTCCTTGCAATTTTGGGATGTAATGTCTTCTAATACACAGACCATATTCAATCAGGAACAAGAGGACCCTGCTTTGTCTATACTGCGAGATTGCAGTCCCTCTCAATCCCCCTTTTTAAAATTTATTTTACTCTTGTGTTTCATTTTGGCTTTGTTTGTTTTCCTGTGGTGGCTTCCAACCACTCTGTATTTTTCTAAGGTGTATTTTGCTTGGGTCATGGTTGATATTTTGGACTCTGGTCATTCACCATTCATTGTTCTCTGAGCAGAATGACTAGGAGGAGGAACTCACTAAAAAACAAAGAAAGAAACACACACACACACACACACACACACACACACACACACAGAGCAGAGGCAGTGTTCTTTGCCCCAGAGCTAATAGATATGAATATAAGTAAGATGTCAGAGATGGAATTGAGGACAGCAATCATAAAGTTACAAGCTAGGCTTGAAAAAAGCATAAGTGACAATATAGAATCTCTAAGGGTAGAAATGAGATCTAATCAGGTTGAACTTAAAAATGCCATGAATAAGATGCAGTCTAGACTGGATACTCTAACAGCTAAGGTCAATGAGGCAGAAGAGAGAACAAGTGATCTAGAGGATAAGCTGATGGAAAGGAAAGAAGTTGAGAAAAAAGAGATAAACAACTAATAGGCCATGGGAAGGAGCTTGGAGAGATTAATGATGATGTGAAACATTTCAATGTCAGAATTATTGGGATCCCCGAGGGGATGGAGAGAGAGAGGGCTAGAAGGTATACTTGATCAGATCATAGCTGAGAACTTCCCTAATCTGGGAAAGGGAACAAGCATTTGTGTCCAAGAGGCAGAGAGGAGCCCTCCCTAATTCAATAAAAATAGATGAACACCCTGACATATAATAGTGAAGCTTGCAAATTGTAGAGAAAAGGAAGATATCCTGAGGGCAGCCAGGGAGAGGAGGTTCCTTACATATGGGGGAGGAACATCAGAATAACTTCAGACCTATCCACAGAAACCTGGCAGGCCAGAAAGGGCTGTCAAGACATATTCGGGGTACTAAATGAAAAGAATATGCAGGCAAGAATACTTTATCCAGCAGAGCTGTCATTCAGGACAGATGGAGAGATAAAGAGCTTCCAAGACAGGCAGAAACTGAAAGAATATGAGACCACCAAGCCAACCCTGCAAGAAATATTAAGGGGGATACTGTAAGTGAAGAGAGACCCCAAAAGTCACATAGACCAGAAAGAAAAAGACAATCTACAGAAACAGGGACTTTTCAGGCAATACAATGGCACTAAATTCACATCTTTCCGTAGTTACCCTGAATGTAAATGGGCTGAATACTCCAACCAAAGGACACAGGGTATCGGGTTGGATAAAAAAAGCAGGACCTATCCATAGGCTGTCTACAAGTGACTCATTTTGAACCTAAAGACACCTGCAGACTGAAAGTGAGGGGATGGAGAAACATTTACCACACTAACATACCTCAAAAGAAAGCTGGGGTAGCAATCCTCATATCAGACAAATAAGATTTTAAACCAAGTATGGTAGGAAGAGATATGGAGGGACACTATATCATACCTAAATGTCCTACCCAACAAGAAGATCTAACAATTGTAAATATCTATGCCCCCAACATGGAAGCAGCCAATTATATAAACCAATTAATAACCAAAATAAAGAAGCATATTGATAGTAATACATTAATAGTAGGAGACTTCAATACCCCACTCACAGCAATGGACAGATCATCTAAGCAGAAGATCAACAAAGAAATAAGAGCTTTGAATGACACATTGGAGAAGATGGACTTCATAGCTATATACAGAACCTCCCCTCCTAAAACAACAGAATACTCATTCTTCTCGAATGCACATGGAACTTTCTCCAGAATAGATCACATACTGGATCACAAATCAGGTGTCAACTGATACCAAAAGATTGAGATTATTTGCCACATATTCTCAGACCACAATGCTTTGAAACTGAACTCAACCACAAGAAGAAGTTTAGAAGTTTAACTTGGAAGTTAAAGAACATCCTGCTAAAGAATGAATGGGTTAACCAGGAAATTAAAGAAAAACTTAAACAATTCATTAAACCAATAAGAATGAAAACACATTGGTTCAATACCTTTGGGATACTGCAAAGGTGGTTCTTAGAGGGAAATACATAGCCCTCCAACCCTCTCTCAAAAAGTAGAAAAATCTCAAATGCACAAACTAACCTTACACCTAAAGGACCTGGGGAGAGAACAGCAAATAAAGTGTCAACCAAGCAGGAGAAGAGAAATAATAAAGATTAGAGAAGAAATCAATGAAATAGAAACCAGAAAAGCAGTAGAACGATCAATGAAACTGAAAGCACATTTTTTGAAAGAATTAATAAGGTCGATAAACCTCTGGCCAGACTTATCCAAAAGAAAAGGGAAAGGACCCAGATCAATAAAATCATGAATGAAAGGGGAGAGATCACAACTAATACCAAGGAGATAGAGACAATTGTTAAACTTATTAACAGTAGCTCTATGCCAACATATTAGGCAATCTGGAAGAAATGGATGCATTCCTGGAAACTTATAAACTACCAACACTGAAACAGGAAGAAATAGACAATCTGAACAGACCAATAACCAGCAAGGAAATTGAAGCAGTAATTAAAAGCCTCCCAAGAAAAGAGAGTCCAGGGCCAGATGGGTTCCTAATGGAAATCTACCAAAAATTTAAAGAAGAAATAATACCTATTCTCCTGAAGCTGTTTCAAAAAACAGAAATGGAAGGAAAACTTCCAAACTCGTTACATGAGGCCAGCATTACCCTGGTCCCAAAACCAGACAAAGACCCCATCAAAAAGGAGAATTATAGACCAACATCCCTGATGATCATGGTTGCCAAAATACTCAACAAGATCTTAGCAACTAGGACCCAACAGCCCATTAAAAAGATATTCACCACCAGCAGGCGGGATTTACTCCTGGGATATGAGTGTGGTTCAACATTCACAAATGAATCAATGTGATAGATCATATTAATGAACAAAAATTCAAGAAACATATGATGCTCTCAATTGATGCAGAAAAAGCATTTGACAAAATACAGCATTCTTTCTTGATTAAAACTCTTCAAAGTTTCCGGATAGAGGGAACATACCTCAATATCATAAATGCCATATGTGAAGAGCCTACAGCGAGTATCATTCTCAATGGGGAAAAGCTGAGAGCTTTTCCCTTAAGACCAGGAACACAACAAGCATATCCACTCTCACCACTACTATTCAGAAAAAGAAATAAAAGGCATTTGAATTGGCAAAGAAGAAGACAATCTATCTCTCTTCACAGATGACATGGTAGTTTATGTGGAAAACCCAAAAGACTCCACCCCCAAATTACTAAAACTAATAGAACAATTCAGTAATGTGGCAGGATACAAAATCATTGCTCAGAAATCAGCTGCATTTGTATACACGAACAATGAGAAATTAAGGAAAAAAAACCACAAGATACCTAGGAATAAACTTAACCAACAAGGAAAAGGACCTGTACTCTAGAAACTACAGAACAGTTATGAAAGAAATTGAGAAAGACATAAGAGATGGAAAAACATCCATGCGCACCTAATGAATCATCGAACTTTACATCGGAAACCAGGGATGTACTGTATGGTGACTAACATAATATAATAAAAAAACATTAAACACACACACACACACACACACACACACAAATCCATGCTAATGGATTGAAATAATAAACATTGTTAGTCTGTTCGATTGATCTCTGTGTCTATTTTTCTGCAGGTTTCATATTGTTTTGATTACTACAGCTTTGTACTATATATGAAATCTGGGATTGTATACCTCTAGCTTTGTTCTTGTTCTCAATTGCTTTGGCTACTGGGGTCTTTGTTGTTCCATTCAAATTTTAGGATAATTTGTTTTGGTTCTGTGAAAAATGCTGTTGGTATTTTGATAGGGATTGCATTAAATTATAGATTGCATTGGGTGCTAAATTTTAACAATATTTCTTCTTCTAATCCCTGAGCTTAGAATATCTTTCTATTTTTTGGTGTCATTTTCAATTTCTTTAATCAAAAATTTATAGTAGTCAGAGAATGAATATTTCACCTCCTTGGTTTACTTTATTCTTGGGTATTTTATTATTTTTGGTGCAATTATAGAGGGGATTGTTTTCTAATTTTTCTTTCTGCTACTTCATTATTAATGTACAAAATGCAACTGATTTCTGTATATTAATTTTGTTTTCTGTGACCTCTCTGAATTCATTCATCAGTTCTATCAGTTTTTTGGTGGAGTCTTTAGGGTTTTCTATGTATAGTATGTCATTTGCAAGTAGCGAAAGTTTTATTTCTTCCTTACCAAAATGGATGCCTTTTATTATCTTTTCTTGTCTGATTGCTAGGACTTCTAGTATGTTGAATAAAAGTGGTGAGAGTGGACATCCGTGTCTAATTCTTGATAGTAGAGTAAGAGCCCTTAGTTTTCTGCCATTTATGATGTTAGCAGTGGGTTTTCCATATGTATCATATTATGTTAAGGTATGTTTCCTTTAAACCTACTTTGTTGCTGAGTTTTTTATCATGAATAGATGTTGTACTTTGTCAAATGCTTTTTCTGCACCTATTAAGATATTTTTATCTCCCTTTTCTTGCTCTTGTGATGTAATACATTGATTGATTTGTAAATATAGATCCCATCTTCATTCCTGGAATAAATCTCAATTGATTGTGGTGAATTATTTTTTTAATGTATTGTTGGATTTGTTTTGCTAATATTTTTTTTGAGGATATTTGCAACTTTGTACATCTGAGAAACTGGCCTGTAGTTTTCTTTTTTTGTAACTTCTTTATCTGGTTTCAGTATCAGGGTAAGTTGTTCCTTGTAGGATGAATTTGGAATCTTTCCTTTTATTTTTTTTGAAATAGTTTGAGGATTCTAGGTATTAACTCTTTATTTTTGTATTTTTTCTTCTTTTATTAAATTATGTTTAGCTAGCCACTGTATAGTATATCATTATTTTTTTATGTAGAGCTCAATGATTCTTTAGTTGCTTATAGCACTCAGTGCTCATAACAACACGTGCCCTCCTTAGTACCCATCACCCTATTTCCCCATTCCTCTCATTAAATGTATAGCAGGATTCACTTGTGAAACCATCTAGTCCTAAACTTTTGTTTTTTGGAAGTTTTGTTTATTACAGATTCAATATCATTGCTAGTAATCTGTCTGTTCAAATTTTCTATTTCTTTCTGATTCAGTTTTGGAAAACAATTGTTTGTAGCAATTTATCCATTTCTCCAGGTTGTCCAATATGTTGCCATGTAATTTTTCACAATATTTTCTTAAAATCAATTGTATTTCTGTGGTGTTGGATGTTATTTCTTTACTTTCATTTCTCACTTTATTTATTTGAGTTCTCTCTTTTCCTTTTTTGATGAGTCCAGCTAAAGTTCTGACTAAAATTTTTGAAATGAACTAGCTCCTCATTTTGTGGATCTGTTCTATTGTTCTTTTTGTTGTTGTTGTTTAGTTCCTATTTAGTTTATTTTTGCTCTAATCTTTATTATTTACTTCCTTCTACTGGCTTTGGGCTTTGTTCTTCTCTTTCTAGCTCCTTTAGGTGTAAAGTTAGATTGTTTATTTGGGACTTTTCTTGCTTCTTAAGGTAGGTCTGTATTGCTACAATCTTCTGTCTTAGAACAGCTTTTTCTGCATCTCAAAGATGTTGTAACCCTGCACTTTCACTTTGTCTCCATGTATTTTTTTTTTAAAGATTTTATTCAATCATTTGACAGAGACAGCCAGCGAGAGAGGGAACACAAGCAGGGGGAGTGGGAGAGGAAAAAGCAGGATCCCAGCAGAGGAGCCCGATGTGGGGCTTGATCCCAGAATGCTGGGATCATGCCCTGAGCCAAAGGAAGACGCCCAACGACTGCACCACCCAGGCGCCGCTCCATGTATTTTTTTTTTAAATTTATTTCTTGTTTGGTATCTTGGTCGACACACTCACTGTATAGTAGCATGTTATTTTGCTTCCATGTATTTATATTCTTTCCAGATTTTCCATTATGATTGATTTCTAGTTTCATACTATTGGGTTTTTTTTAATTTTTTTTTATTACATTATGTTAGTCACCACACAGTACATCCCTGGTTTCTGATCCAAGGTTCGATGATTCATTAGTTGCATATAACACCCAGTGCACCATGCAATATGTGCCCTCCTTACTACCCATCACCAAACTATCCCATTCCCCCACCTCCTCCCCTCTGAAGCCCTCAGTTTGTTTCTCAGAGTCCATAGTCTCCCATGCGTCACTCCCCTTTCTGATTACCCCCCGTTTCTTTATCCCTTTCTTCCCCTACAATCTTCCTAGTTCTTATGTTCCTTAGATGAGAGAAATCATATGATAATTGTCTTTCTCTGCTTGACCTATTTCACTTAGCATTATCTCCTCCAGTGCCGTCCATGTTGCAGCAAATGTTGAGAACTCGTTCTTGCTGACAGCTGAGTAATATTCCATTGTATATATGGACCACAGCTTCTTAATCCAGTCATCTGTTAAAGGGCATCTCGGTTCCTTCTATGATTTAGCTATTGTGGACATTGCTGCTATGAACATTGAGGTGCATATGGCCCTTCTTTTCACTACGTCTGTATCTTTGGGGTAAATACCCAGTAGTGCAATGGCTGGGTCATAGGGTAGCTCAATTTTTAACTTTTTAAGGGACCTCCACACTGTTTTCCAGAGTGGCTGCACCAGCCTGCATTCCCAACAACAATGTAGAGGGATCCCCTTTCTCCACATGCTCTCCAGCAATCGCTGTTTCCTGCCTTGTTGATTTTTGCCATTCTAACTAGCATAAGGTGGTATCTTAGAGTGACTTTGATTTGAATTTCCCTGATGGCCAAGGATTTTGATCCTTTTTTCATGTGTCTGTTAGCCATTTGTATGTCCTCATTGGAAAAGTGCCTGTTCATATCCTCTGCCCATTTTATGATTTGTTTATTTGTTTCTTGCGTATTGAGTTTGAGGAGTTCTTTGTAGATCTTGGATACCAGTCTTTTATCTGTAGCATCATTTGCAAATATATTCTCCATTCCGTGGGCTGCCTCTTAGTTTTTTTGATTGTTTCCTTGGCTGTGCAGAAGCTTTTTATCTTGATGTCGTCCAACATGTTCATTTTATCTTTTATTTCTCTTGCCTTTGGAGATGTGTCATGAAAAAGGTTGCTTTGGCCGATGGTGTGGAAGTTGTTGCCTATGTTCTCCTCTAGGATTCTGATGGATTCCTGTCTCATATCGAGGTCTTTCATCCATTTGGAGTTTATTTTTGTGTATGGTGTGAGACAGTGGTCAAATTTCATTCTTTTGCATGTAGCTGTCCAATTTTCCCAGCATCATTTATTGAAGAGACTGTCTTTTCTCCAACGGATGTTTTTTCCTGCTTTATCAAAGATAAGTTGCCCAAAGAGCCGAGGGTCCATTTTTGGGTTCTCTATTCTGTTCCATTGGTCTATGTGCCTGTTTTTGTGCCAGTACCATCCTGTCTTTGTGATCACAGCTTTGTAGTACAGGCCGAAATCTGGCATTGTGATGCCCCCTGCTTTGTTCTGGTTAAGTTAATTCCAAGGTAACGTATGGTTTTTGGTGCTATTGTAAATGGGATGGATTCCCTAATTTCTCTTTCTTCGGTCTCGTTATTCGTGTATAGAAATGCAACTGATTTCTGAGCATTGATTTTGTATCCCGCCACGTTACTGAATTGCTCTATAACTTCTAATAGTTTGGGAGTGGCTTCTTTTGGGTTTTCCATATAGAGTATCATGTCATCTGCAAAGAGAGACATTTTGACTTCTTCTTTGCCAATTTGAATACCTTTGATCCCTTTTTGTCGTCTGATTGCTGTTGCAAGGACTTCTAGTACTATGTTGAATAATAGTGGCGAGAGTGGGCATCCTTGTCGAGTTCCTGATCTTAAGGGAAAGGCTTCCAGCTTTTCCCCATTGAGAATAATATTTGCAGTAGGCTTTTCATAGATGGCTTTTATGAGATTGAGAAATGTACCTTCTATTCCTACACTCTGAAGGGTTTTAATCAGGAAAGGATGCTGTATTTTGTCAAATGCTTTTTCGGCATCGATTGAGAGGATCATATGGTTCCTGAGTCTTTTCTTGTTGATATGATGTATCACGCTGATTGATTTGCGAATATTGAACCACGCTTGCATCCCAGGTATGAATCCCACTTGATCGTGATGGATAATCCTTTTAATGTACTGTTGGATTCTATTAGCAAGTATCTTGTTGAGGATTTTGGCGTCCATATTCATTAGGGAAATCGGTCTGTAATTCTCCTTTTTGATGGGGTCTTTGCCTGGTTTGGGGATCAAGGTAATATTGGCCTCATAGAATGAGTTTGGTAGCTTTCCTTCTGTTTCTATTTTTTGAAATAGCTTTAGGAGAATAGGTATTATTTCTTCTTTGAATGTTTGGTAGAATTCCCCAGGAAAACCGTCCGGGCCTGGAGTTTTGTTATTTGGAAGGTTGTTTATCACTGACTCAATTTCTTCATAATTAATTGGCCTGTTTAAGAAATCAATTTCTTCCTGTTTCAATCTTGGTAGTTTATAGGTTTCCAGGAAGGATTCCATCTCTTCCAGATTGCTTAGTTTATTGGCATATAGCTGTTGATAAAAATTTCTAATAATCCTTCCAATTTCAATGGTGTTCGTCGTGACCTCTCCTTTTTCATTCATAATTTTAATAATCTGGGTCCTTTCTCTTTTCTTTTGGATAAGTCTTGCCAGTGGTCTGTCAATTTTATTGATTCTCTCAAAGAACCAGCTTCTAGTCCTGTTGATCTGCTCTACTGTACTTCTGGTTTCTGCTTGATTGATTTCAGCTCTAATTTTGGTCAACTGCTTCCTCGTGCGTGGATTAGGCCTGTCCCTCTGTTGCTGTTCCAGCTTCTTGAGGTGAGAATATAAAAACTGTATTTTAGATTTTTCTATTCTTTTGAGTGAGGCTTGGATGGCTAGGTATTTCCCCCTTAGGACTGCCTTTGCAGTATCCCATAGGTTTTGGAGTGCTGTGTTTTCATTCTCGTTCGTCTCCATAAATTGTTTAATTTGATTTTTGATTTCCTGGTTTATCGAATCATTCTTGATCAGGATGCTTCTTAGTCTCCAAGTGTTTGAGTTTCTTCCAAATTTTTCCTTGTGGTTGAGTTCCAATTTCAGAGCGTTGTGGTCTGAGAATATGCAGGGAATAATTTCAGTCTTTTGGTATCGGTTGAGACCTGTTTTGCATCCCAGAACATGGTCTATTCTTGAGAATGTTCCATGGGCATTAGAATAGAATGAGTATTCTTTGGTTCTGGGGTGTAGTGTTCTATATATATCCATGAGGTCCAACTCATTGAGTATGGCATTCAAAGCTTATCATTCTTTGTCTAGTTTTTGCAAGGGTGTTCTGTCTATTCCTGATAGTGGGGTGTTGAGGTCCCCTACTATTAATGTATTTTTATCTATCTGTCTCTTTATTCTGGTTAAGAGTTGGCTTGTGTATCTTGCTGCTTCCCTGTTGGGGGCATATATATTTATAATTGTCATATCCACTGTTGGATGCATCCTTTAAGAATAATATAGTGCCCTTCTGTGTCTCTAACTATAGTCTTTAGTTTAAAAGCCAATCTATCTGATATTAGAATTGGTACCCCAGCTTTCTTTGGAGGTCCATTTGCGTGAAAGATGGTACTCCATCCCTTCACGTTCAGTCTGAATGTATCTTTGGGTTCAAAATGAGTCTCTTGTAGACAGCAAATGGATGGGTCATTTCTTTTTACCCAATCTGCAACCCTGTGGCATTTATGGGTACATTTAAGCCATTCACATTGAGACTGAATACTGAGAGAGATGAATTTAATGATGCCATGTTGCCAGTAAAATCTTTGTTTGTATCAGTTGTGACTTTCTCTTCTGTATCACTCTTGGGGCCTTTTTACCTTTATAGAACCCCAGTTAATATCTCCTGTAGGGCTGGTTTCATGGTTACGAAATTGGTTAATGACTGGCGATTCTGGAGGTCTTTATTTCTCCATCAATTCTGAATGACAGCCTTGCTTGATAAAGGATCCTTGGCTGCATGTTTTTCTCTGAAAGAGCTTTAAAAATGCCCCCCCCAACCCTTTCTCTCATTCCAGGTGTGTAGACAGGTCTGATGTAATTCTGATACCTTTGCCTTGGTACGTGAGAGATTTCTTTGCCCTGGCCGCTTTCAATAGTGTATCCTTGGGTCTAATATTTGCGAATTGCTTTAGGACGTGATGTGGTGTAGGTTTGTCATGGTTAAGCTTGGGAGGGGTCCTCTCAGCCTCTTGGACACAAATGTTTGTTTCCCTCACTAGATTAGGGAAGTTTTCAGCTACAATTTGTTCAAATATCTCTTCTAGACCTCTGTTTTCTCCACCCCCTCGGGGATGCTGATGATTCTGACATTGGATCGTTTCATTGAGTCAGTAATCTCCCGTAACCTTACATTCGTGGGCGTGGTTTTTTAAGTCCAGCTTCTATTTTCACTTTTTCTTCTACAAACCCATCCTCCAATTCGCTAATATGTTCCTCTGCCTCATTTACCCTGCCATCAGAACCTCTATTTTTGACTGCATTTGGCTCATAGAATTTTTAATTTCTGCCAGATTCGCTCTCATTTCCGCCCTTAGAGATTGTATATTCTCATTAACATTTTCATTAATACTTTTTGCAAGTCTACACATCATCTTGACCATTGTTACTCTGAATTCCATTTCTGATAATTTGATTATATCCATATCCATTAGTTCTGTGTCAGAGGCCACAGACTCATTGTCTTTCTTTGCTGGGGGGGATTTCTCCTTCTCGTCATTCTGATGACGAGAGGTTGCGGGGGTTGTCCAGAGCCAAAATTATTGACCAGGACCATGCCGTGCACCCTTGTTTTATAGGGATCATAGGGATGTGGGCTTCTTGATTTTTCAGCCTGCCTTCTGGGGGAGGGGCGTGCTGCGCCATTACTCAGGAAACCATGTTTGGGTAGGGTCTCCGTGTCTCCTGTGAGGGGGGATGGGGATGGGCACTCTGTGAGCCGTTGTTTCCAGGCTTTTGTTCTCTGGTGGCTTTCCCTGGCAGTTTGCTGTGCCTCTTCTGAGAGTCAGAGCAGCAGTGGCCGAATCTCACCTTCTGTCTCAGAACAGAGGAATTGCGGACCCTTCTCCACTGATGATCTGGCCACTTTAACTCTGTTTCTGTTGGTGCTGCTCAACCCTGCAGCATCCCGGGATGTGCGCCCCACACCCGGCGTCCCAGCCCACACTTCTAGGGCCGTCGTGTCTCTGTCCTTTGTGTTTCTAACACTGCCAGCCACCAGCCGCCAGCCGCCAGCCACCCCCGTGTGCTCCTGGAGCTTCTAGTCTCAATCTGGATCCAGTGAGCACACCGGAGTTCTGTGAGAAGTCTGGTGGCGCGTGCTTCCCGCTCACGGTCACAGTTTGTTTTCTCAGGTGCCATCAGGAGTCCTCCCTCTCCCCCGTGCAGGTGGCTACCGCTTCCTGACTCCCGAATGCGGTGGCTCCCTCCCCCTTCCATTTATCTTCCAATATCTGTTTGCAGTTTCACGGCTCCCCGCTTCGTATCTCAATACTCAGCGCTGAAGATGTTCATTTGTAGAGATCCAGATGTACCTTCCTGCGTCTCAGGCTAATTCCGTGGATGTTCAGGCTGGTCTGGAACCTATCCAACTCAACTCAGGGTACCAGCTGAAAAGGGGTCTCCTACCCTCTGCCATCTTAACCCTCCACCTTGTTTCATACTATTGTAGTTGGAAAAAGTGCATGGTGTGATTTTAAACTCTTTAAATTTATTGAGATTTGTTTTGTGGCCTAACATATGAGGTATTCTGGAGAACGTTTCATGTGCACTTGAAAAGAATAATAGTCCAGTGTTTTGGATGGAATGTTCTAAATATATCTGTTAGTTCCATGTGGTCCAATGTGTCATTCAAAGCCACTGTTTCCTTGTTGATTCTGTCTGAATGATCTATCCATTCATGTAAGTGGGGTGTGAAAGTCCCCTATTATTACTGGGTTACTGGGAATTTCTTTCTTTATGTTTCTTAATAGTTGGCTTATGTATTTAGGATGTCTTATGTTGGGTTCATAAGTATTTACAATGATTATATCTCTTGTTAGATCGTTTCTCTTTATCATTATGTGGTGTCTTTCCTTGTCTCTTGCTGCAGTCTTTTTTAAAGTCTACTTCTTCCAATATAAGTATTGCTACCCAGACCTTCTTTTCTTTTCTTTAAAAAGATTTATTTATTTATTTATTTATTTATTTATTTGACAGAGAGACAGCCAGCAAGAGAGGGAACACAAGCAGGGGGAGTGGGAGAGGAAGAAGCAGGCTCCCAGCAGAGGAGCCTGATGCAGGGCTCGATCCCAGAATGCCGGGATCACGCCCTGAGCTGAAGGCAGACGCTTAATGACTGAGCCACCCAGGTGCCCCCAGACCTTCTTTTCATTTCCATTTGCATGGTTAATATTTTTCCATCCCTTCACTATCAGTCTGGATGTGTCTTAAGGTCTCAAGTGAGTCTCCGGTTGGGAGCATGTAGATGGGTTTTGTTTTTTTTTATTATTATTTAGTCACCCCATGTCTTTTGATGAAAGCATTTAAAGTAATTATTGATAAGTACATATGGCCATTTTGTTGCTTGTTTATGTTTGCTTTTGTAGTTCCCTGTTTTTTCCTCTGCTTTTGCTCTCTTCTCTTGTGGTTTGATGGCTCTCCTTAGTGTTATGCTTGGATTCCGTTATCTCATTTTTTTGGCTATCTATTATAGGTTTTTGATTTGTGGTTACCATCAGGTTCATATATAACATCTTCTGCTTATAGAAGTCTGTATTAAGTTGATGGTTGCTTAAGTTTGAATCCATTCTAGGAGCACTACTTTTTACTTTCCTCCCCCACATTTTAAGTATATGTCATATATCCTTTTATTTTATGAATCCCTTGATTCATTTTTATAGGTATAATAGATTTTTACCCCTTTCATGCTCTAATCTCCATACTGGTTTTATAAGGGATTAGCCCACTACTTTTACTGTATGTTTGTATTTACCTGTGAATTTTTTTCCTTTCCGAATTTTCTTATTTTTGATTATGGCTTTTTTCTCCCCACTCAAATCATTCTCCCCACTCAAATAATATGTTTCTTGTAAGGCCGTTTTAGTGGTGTTGAACTCTTTTAACTTTTATTGTGTGGGAAACTTTATTTCTCCTATTCTAAATGATATTTTTTTCTGGTTAGAGTATTCTTGGCTGTAGTTTTTTTTTTTTTTTTTTTTTTTTTTTTTTTTACCTTCTCTTCATTACTTTGAATACATTTTACCATTCCCTTCTGGGCTGTAATGTTTCTGTTGAAAAGTCAGCTGATAGGCTTATGTGGTTTCCCTTGTACAAAACTATTTCCCTTTTTCCTGTTGCTTTTTAAATTGTCTCTTTGTTACTACTTTCGCCCCCACATTTCAACACTGTGCTTTTTGTGTTACATTATAATACTGATCCTGACTAGTGATATCAACATTCTGTCCTCTTGGCAGTACTGGCACATAGAACAAAGAGTAAATCATCAGCCCCTCACAGCATGGTGAAAAGTATCCACTAAAGTCTCCAACCTGACATTCTGTGTTCTCCATCTTTTTGGTTGCTCATCAGTTTACACAGCTGCATTCATTCCCAAAAGAGTTAGCCATGATCACTGTACATAACTATTTAATCTATCTAATAGCTTCAGACTCAAATGTAAATTTTTTAAAAATAATATTATGTTATTTTAGTCACCATACAGTATATCATTAGTTTTAGATGTAGTGTTCCATGATGCATTATCTATAACACCCAGTGCTCCATGCAAAACGTGCCCTCCTTAATACCCATCACCAGCCTAGCCTAATCCCCCATCCCCCTTCCCCTCTGAAACCCTCAGTTTGTTTCCCAGAGTCCATAGCTCTCATGGTTCATTCCCCCTTCTCTTTACCACCCCTTCATTCTTCCCTTCCTTCTCCTACCAATCTCCCTGCTATATCTTATGTTCCATAAATGAGTGAAACCATATGATAATTGTCTTTCTCTGCTTGTCTTATCTCACTTACCAAAATCTCCTCCAGACCCGTCCATGTTGTTGCAAATGTTGTCTAATTGTTCTTTCTGATGGCAGAGTAATATTCCATTGTATATATGGACCACATCTTCTTTATCCATTCATTTATTGAAGGGCATCTCAGCTCCTTCCACAATTTAGCTATTGTGGACAATGCTGCTATGAACCTTGCGGTGCATATAACCCTTCACTACGTCTGTATCTTTGGGGTTAATATCCAGTAGTGCAATGGCTGGGTAGCTCTATTTTTAACTTTTTGAGAGACCTCCACACTGTTTTCCAAAGTGGCTGCACCAACTTGCATCCCACCAACAGTGTAGGAGGGTTCCCCTTTCTCCACATCCTCTCCAACATTTGTTGTTTCTTGCCTTGTCTATTTTTGCCATTCTAACTGGTGTAAGGTGGTATCTCAATGTGGTTTTGATTTGAATTTCCCTGATGGCTAATGATTTTGAACATTTTTTCATGTGTCTGTTAGCCATTTGTATGTCTTCATTGGAAAAGTGTCTGTTCATATCTTCTGCCCATTTTTTTATTTGTTTAGTTGTTTCTCATGTATTGAGTTTGAGAATTTCTTTGGAGATCTTGAATACCAGTCTTTTATCTGTAGTGGCATTTGCAAATATCTTTTCCTATTCTGTGGGCTGCCTTTTAGTTTCTTTGACTGTTTCCTTGGCTGTGCAGAAGATTTTTATCTTCTTGAAGTCCCACAAGTTCATTTTTTCTTTTGTTTCTCTTGCCTTTGGAAACGTGTCATGAAAGAATTTGCTGTGGCCAATGTCAAAGAGGTTACAGCCTATATTCTCCTCTATGATTTTGATGGATTCCTGTCTCACATTGAGGTCTTTCATCCATTTCAAGTTTATCTTTGTGTAAGGTGTGAGAGAGTGGTCAAGTTTCATTCTTTTGTATATAGCTGTCCAGTTTTCTCAGCATCATTTATTGAACAGACTGTCTTGTTTCCACTGGATGTTTTTTCCTGCTTTGTCAAACATTAGTTGACCATAGAGCCAAGGGCCCATTTCTGGAGTCTCTATTCTGTTCCATTGGTCTATGTGTCTGTTTTTGTGCCAGTACCATGCTGTCTTTGTGATAACAGCTTTGTATTATAGCTTGAAATCAGGCAACATGATGCCTCCAGCTTTGTTTTTCTTTTTCAACATTTCCTAGGCTATTCAGGATCTTTTCTGATTCCACACGAATTTTAGGATTATTTGTTCCAGTCCTTTGAAAAAATGACATTAGTATTTAGATTGGGATGGCTTTGAAAGTGTAGATTGCTCTGGGCAGCATAGAAATTTTGACTATATTTACTCTTCTGATCCATTAGCATGGACTGTTTTTCCATCTTTTTGTGTCTTCTTCAATATTTTTCATCAGTGTTCTGTAATTTCTAGAGTATAGATCTTTTACCCCTCTGGTTAAGTATATTCCAAGATATTTTATGGTTTTTGATGCTATCGTAAATGGAATCGATTCCTTGATTTATCTTTCTTCAGTCTTATTGTTCATGTATAGAAATGCAACTGATTTCTGAGCATTGATTTTGTATCCTGCCACATTACTGAATTGCTCTATAAGTTCTAGTTGTTTGGGGATGGATTCTTTTGGGTTTTTCATATAAAGTATCATGTCATCTGCGAACAGAGAGAGTTTGACTTCTTCTTTTCCAATTTGAATACCTTTTATTCTTTTTTGTTGTCTGATTTTTGTTGCTGGGACTTCTATTACTCTGCTGAACAATACGCAATAGTGGGCATCCTTGTCGTGTTCCTGATCTTAAAGGAAAGGCTTTCAGCTTTTCCTCATTGAGAATGATATTTGCTGTAGACTTTTCATAGATGATTTTTATGAAATTGAGGAATGTTCCCTCTATCCCTACACTCCGAAGGGTTTTAATCAGGAAAGGATTTTTGTCAAATGCTTTTTTGCATCAATTGAGAGGATCATATCGTTCTTGTCTCTTCTCTTATTAATGTGATCTATCACACTAATTGATTTGTGAATGTTGAACCACCCTTGCATCCCAGTGATGATTTCCACTTGGTCGTGATGGATAATCCTTTTAATGTACTGTTGGATCCTATTAGCTAGGATCTTGTTGAGAAGTTTGAAATCCATATTCATTAGGGATACTGGTCTGTAATTCTCCTTTTTAATGGGGTATTTGCCTGGTTTGGGGATCAAGATAATACTGGCCTCATACAATGAGTTTGATAGTTTTCCTTTTGAGTCTATTTTTTGAATAGGTATTGTTTCTTCTTTGAATATTTGGTAAAATTCCCCCAGGGAATCCATCAGGCCTTGGACTCTTGTTTTTTGGGAGGTTTTTGATCACTGCCTCAATCTCTTCATGATTAATCGGTCTGTGCAGATAGTAAATTTCTTCCTGTTTGAGTCAAATGTAAATTAATTTGAATCAGTTTTCCAGAGTGCAATGTCTCTATGTAAATGAAAAAGTAAAATTCCATTTCTTGAATTGGAATGTCAGAGGACAAGATTTCAGAGCATATAACTACAGCAACAGTCTAGTGTCTGTCCAAAACAGAAGCCAAAGTCCTCTTTGGTTCCAAACCATGAATAAAAAATTTGCTCAAAATTTGTGTCAAGGATGCCTGGGTGGCTCAGCCAGTTAAGCAGCTGCCTTTGGCTCAGGTCATGATCCTAAGGTCTTGGGATTGAATCCAGCATCAGGATCCTTGCTCAGTGGAGAGTCTGCTTCTCCGTCTGCCTGCCACCTCCTTCTCCCTCTGCCTGCCACTATTCCTGCTTGTGCTCTCTCTCTCTGGTTAAAAAAAATCTTGCCAGTTTAATTCAACAAACATCTGTTGAGGATTGAAAAATTCAATGTGCTGAGCTCATGGAAATACCAATCTCTGAGAATCTGCTCAAGCCCTTTCCTGTCCATAAAAATATTCACCAGATACTGTATATCTCTCTCCCTGAGTGATAATAGTACTTAACAAAACTACATATACTAATGAGAAAATCTGTGTGGTATAATTAATATTACTTTTTTATTTTTCAAGACTTTAAATCTACAAGGGCAGAAGCTGTATAGATGTATGTTTTGTACACTGCTGTAATCCCTATCTTCTAACACTTTACACAGCAGGTACTAGGCATTTATTAAATACTTGTTGAATTAATTGCTGAGTCAATTAGTCTTGTTCTTCACCCTTTAAGTTAACAAACTTGTGCCAATTTGCTGGAGAGTTTTTTGGTTTCTCACTAAAATCTTACATCCCTCAATATGCCCAAGTCCCAGACAAATGAGAAAGGTTGGTCACTTACCCTATTATAGGAATTTACAATCTGGTCAACTTGTAAAAATCATGGCTTCTGAAAGTACATACCTTGAGACTCTGCTGATTATGTAATAAATAATTAATATATATTCATCCTGATTTTTCTTCCCAGATGCTAGAATTCTTTCAAAGGAGATTGCTTTCCCAGACTATTCCCAAAAATCTATTAATACTAACCTCACATGGCTAGAATTATCTTGGAGAATATTTTCTCTGGCAAGAAATAAATTCCTCTGTCATTAAAATCTGACTCTCAGAGATGCTCAAGTGACCATGGATCAGGGCGTTTCACAGGAAAGAGAGCATAGTGATCCAGCAGTTCCTGTGAATGTTCATAAATATCTCACAAAACATCAAAGTGAAAAGAGGCAATTTCCCTTAGTTATTTGTAAGTGACTATATCTTGTAAACTTTGTTTGATGCAGCAAAACTAGTAGTCTCATTTTTTTTTGTCCCATACCCTGAAGGTGTAGAGATAAAAACTGTAGAAGACACATCCATATTGTTTTCTACGGTGGCTGCACCAGTTTGCATTCTCACCAAAGTTGCATGAGGGTTCTTTGTTCTCTGCATCCTTGACAAAGCTTGTTACTTTTTGAATTTTTTACTTTAGCCATTCTGACAGGTGTTAGGTGATATCTCATTGTGGTTTTGATTTGCATTTCCTTGATGATTAGTGGTGTTGAGAATTTTTTTTGTTTTTGTTAGCCATCTGTATGATTTTCTTGGAAAAATGTCTATTCAGATCCTCTGCCCATTTTTTAAAGAGATTATTTGGTTTTAGGGTATTGAGTTGTATACATCCATCATATATTTTGTATATTAACCCCTTATTGGATATAATACTTGCAAATATCTTCTCCTATCCAGTAAATTCTCTTTTTGTTTTATTGATGGTTGTCTTCACTATGCAAATGTGTGTGTGTGTGTGTGTGTGTGTGTGTGTGTATGTGTTTTATTTTGATGTTTAGTTTTGGTTTTGTTTCCCTTGCCTCAGGAGACATAGCTAGAAAAAATTTTAATGTCTGGTGTAAAGAGATAACTACTTATTTTTTGTTCTAGTTTTATGGTTTCCTGATTCACATTTAGGTCTTCAATTCGTTTTGAGTTTATTTTTGTGTATGGTGTAAGAAAGTGATCCAGTTTCCCTTTTTTGTATGTAACTGTCCAGTTTTCCCAGCATCATTTATTCAAAAGACTATCCTTTTCCCATTGTATACTCTTGCCTTCTTTATTATAAATTAATCGACATTTAAAAATGTGTGTTTATTTTTGAGTTCTTTATTTATTTATTCATTTATTTAATTTTAAAAATTATATTATGTTAGTCACCATACAGTACATCCCTGGTTTCTGATGTAAAGCTCGATGCTTCATTAGTTGCGCATAACACCCAGTGCATCATGTAACACATGCCCTCCTCACTACCCATCACCAGTCCATTCCATTTCCCCACCCCCCTCTCCTCTGAAGCCCTCAGCTTGTTTCTCAGAGTCCATAGTCTCTCATGCTTCATTCCCTCTTCTGATTAACCCCTCCTTTCTTTATCCCTTTCTTCCCCTACTGATCTTCCTAGTTCTTATGTTCCATAGATGAGATAAACCATATGATAATTGTCTTTCTCTGCTTGACTTATTTCACTAGCATTATCTCCTCCAGTGCCGTCCATGTTGCAGCAAATGTCGAGAACTCGTTCTTTCTGATAACTGAGTAATATTCCATTGTATATATGGACCACAACTTCTTAATCCTGAGTTCTCTGTTCTATCCATTTATCTATATTTCTATTTTTGTTCCAGTACCATAGTGTTTTGATCACTACAGCTTTGTAGTATATCTTGAGGTCCGGGATTGTTATACCTCCAGTGTTATTCTTTTTCAAGATTGTTTTGGCTATTTGGGATCTCTTGTTGTTCCATTCAAGTTTTAGAAATATTTGTTCTAGTTCTGTGAAAAATATTTTTGGTATTTTGTTAATTATTGCATTGGGTAGTATGGACATTTTAACAATATTGGTTATTCCAATCCATGAACACAGGATATCCTTCTGCTTGTTTGTGTCATCTTCAATTTTTTTATCAGTGTTTTTATAATTTCTGGTGAAGAAGTCTTTCACTTCCTTGGGTAACTTTAATCCTATGTATTTCATTATTTTTTGTACAATTGTAAATCATTATATTGTACACCTAAAACTAATAAAACGCTGTGTGTTAATTAGAGTTGTATTAAAAAATAATAAATTTTAAAAACACAGAAGGTGTTCTTCATTAGCTGAACATATTTATACTAACTTATTTGATCCCATATCCCTCTAATGCTTCAGATAAATAATGCTATGCATATATTCTAATTGTATTGAAAATAGAAAAGTATATAAAACAAATAATTCTAAGTACAGTCCCACCCTACACCCAGACCTGCTAAAAATCTTTCCCTCACCAAAATTGAGAGCTCTAAATGTTTTAGTGTATATCATTCTTGACTTTTTCTTGAGAATTTATGGGAAAACCATATATAAAAATAATTTCTTCATAAACAGAATTATTCTGCTTTTCGTATTTCACATATATTTCTAAGAGAACATTCTATTATTATTATTAAAATACATTTACCTCATTATTTTAAAAACTTAAAGATGCACCATCGTGTGGATGTAATAATTTACCTATTTCTCATTGGTAGTTTATTTCTAATTTTCTGCTGTTACTATTACACTACAAAAAAAAAAAATCTGCCCACGAAATCAGCCTGAGATGTAAAAGGTGTATTTGGATCTCTACAAACAGAATATCTCTGGTTTTTGGAATAGAGGTATGAATCAGGGAGAGGTGATTCTGTGGACAGATATCAGAAGATAAATAGAAGCAAGAGGGAGCCTCTGTGCTTTTGCAGCAGGAAGGCAAATCCTCCCACACTGTGGAATGGGAAAAGACTCGTAGACCATTAGCAATGAGGAAAGGACTTTAGGGCAGCCCCACAGACTGAAATGTGGAGCTATGGTGGTGTGCATGCGAACTGGAGGCAAACGGCGATTTTAGAAGTACAAAGGGAAGAGATGGGCCCAGGCCAAGGACCGATATCTGGGAATGCTGCTGTGGAGCACAACCCAGGAGACTGGTTTTTAGAAGCACAAACAAAACTGAGACAGTATGGCCTGGAGAGCTCAGTGAAAAGCAGACTGCTACCTCTCTGCTCTGGCAGAGAGGTTTGGATGCAGTCACATCTTCTATGACTGTCAGAAGAGACACAGAAAGCCACCAGGGAAAGCCACCAGAGAATAAAAGCCACAAAACTGGTTTTCACTGAGCCAAGCATCCCAGAAGGAACAGGGCAACTCTACCTAAACAGGGTTGCCTGAGTAACAGTGTGGCAGGCCCCTCCCAAGGAAGATAGGCTGGGAGAACAAGAGGCCGACAACACTAAGGTCCCTATAAAACAGGAGCAATTGCTTGAGTTGTGGCTAATACTTTGGACTCTGTACATTCCCTCAACCAACCTCAACAGAATGGCTCAGAAGAGGAACCCTGAAGAAAGGAAAGAATCAGAGATGGGGGGCCACCACCACAGACCTAATGAACTTAAAAATGCTATGAATGAGATGCAGTCTAAACTGGATATTTTGACAGCCAGTGTAAATGAGGCAGAAGAACAAATTAGTGAGCTAGAAGATAAGATGATAGAAAAGAAGGAAACTGAGGAGGCCTGGAAAAAACAACATAAAGCCCAAGAGATCAGACTGACAGAGATTAATGATGCCATGAAATGTTCCAATGTCAGAATTATTGGGATCCCTGAGGGGGTGGAGAAAGAGAGAGGTCTAGAAGATATATTTGAGCAAATCATAGCTGAGAACTTCCCTAAACTGGGGAGGGAAACAAACACTCGTGTCCAGAGGCAAAGAGGACCCCTCCCAAGATCAATGGGAACAGACTGATGTCACGACATATAACAGTACAATTTGCAAATCTTAGATCCAAGGAAACAATCTTGAAAGTGGCGAGGGGGAAGAGATTTCTTACATACAGAGGGAGGAACATCAAAATAACATCACATCTGTCCACAGAGACCTGGCAAGACAGAAAGGGCTGGCAAGACATATTCAGGGTACTAAATGAGAAGAACATGCAGCCAAGAATGCCTTATCCAGCAAGGCTGTCACTCAAAATGGATGAGAGACAAGGAGCTTTCAAGATCGGCAGAAACTGAGAAAACATGTGACCACCAAGCCAGCCCTGCAAGAAATATTGGAGGGGGGTTCTATAAAAGGAGAAAGACCCCGAGAGTGATATAGAACAGAAACTGACAGACAATCTATGGAAACAAGGACTTCACAGTCAACATGATGACATTAAAATCCTATCTTTCAATAATCACTCTCAACATAAACAGCCTAAAGGCTCCCATAAAGTGCCACAGGGTTGCAGATTGGATAAAAAGACATGACCCATCCATATGCTGTCTACATGAGACTCACTTTGAACCTGGAGATACATCCAGATTGAAAATGAATGGATGGAGAACCATTTTTCATGCCAATGGACCTCAAAAGAAAGCTGGCATAGCAATTCTCATACCATTACATTTTAAGCTAAAGGCTGTAGTTAGAGATACAGAAGGGCACTATGTCATTCTTTTTTTTTTTTTAAAGATTTTATTTATTTATTTGACAGAGATAGAGACAGCCAGTGAGAGAGGGAACACAAGCAGGGGGAGTGGGAGAGGAAGAAGCAGGCTCATAGTGGAGGAGCCTGATGTGGGGCTCGATCCCATAACACTGGGATCACACCCTGAGCCGAAGGCAGACGCCCAACGACTGAGCCACCCAGGCGCCCCGCACTATGTCATTCTTGAAGGGTCTATCCAACAAGAGGATCTAACAATTATAAATATCTATGCCCCCAACACGGGAGCAGCCAACTACATAAGCCAACTGTTAACCAAAATAAAGAGACATACAGATAATAATACGTTAACAGTAGGGGACCTCAATACTCCACTCTCAGGAACAGACGGATCATCTAAGCAGAAAATCCACAAAGAAACAAGAGGTTTGAATGACACAGTGGACCAGATGGACCTCACAGATATATACAGAACATTCTACCCTAAAACAACAGAATACCCATTCTTCTCGAACGCACATGGAACTTTCTCCAGAATAGACCATGTACTGGGTCATGAAACAGGTCTCAACCGATACCAAAAGAATGAGATTATTCCCCGTATATTCTCCGACCATACTGCTTTGAAACTGGAACTCAATCATAAGAAAAAATTTGGAAGAAATTCAAACACTCGGAAGTATGAAACCGGCGCACTTCAAATCGAGAAGGGGAATGAAGCATGAGAGACATGGACTCTGAGAAACAAACTGAGGGCTTCAGGTGGGAGGGGAGATGGGAATGGATAGGCTGGTCATGGGTGGTAGGGAGGGCATGTGTTGCATGGCGCATGTTTAAGGTGTTTCACTAATGAATCATCGAACTTTACATCAAAACCAGGGATGTACTGTATGGTGACTAACATAATAAAAAATTAAAAAAAAAAAAATGCTTGGGTCAACCAGGAAATCAAAGAAGAATGTAAATCATTTATGAAAACCAATGAGAATGAAAATACAATGCGTCCAAAACCTTGTGGATACCGCAAAGGCAGTCTAGGGAAATACATAGCCATCCAAGCCCTACTAAAAAAAAAAAAACAAAAACAAAAACAGAACAACAACAACAAAAAAACAAAAACAGAAAATCCAGAATATGCACTCTATCTTTACACCTTAAAGAACTGGAGAAGGAACAACAAAGAAGGCTTAAGCCATGCACAAGAAGAGAAATAATTAAGATTAGAACAGAGATCAATGAATTAGAAACCAGAAATACAGTAGAGCAGATCAATGAGCTAGATCTGTTTTTATGAAGGAATTAATAAGATTGATAAACCACTGGCCTGATTTACCCAAAAGAAAAGAGAAGGGTCCCAAATTAATAAAATTATGAATGAAAGGGGAGCGATCATGACTAACACCAAGGAAATAGAAACAATTATTGGAAATCATTATCGACAACTATATGCCAATAAGTTAAGCAACCTGGAAGAAATGGATGCCTTCCTGGAAACCTATAAACTACCAAGACTGAAACAGGAACAAATTGACAACCTGAATAGACCAATAACCAGTAACGAAATTGAAACAGGGATCAAAAGCCTCTCAAAAAACATGAGTCCAGGACCTGATGGATTCCCTGGTGAATTCTACCAAACATTCAAAGAAATAGTACCCATTCACCTGAAGCTGTTCCAAAAAATAGAAACAGAAGGAAAACTTCCAAACTCATTTTATGAGGTCAGCATTACCTTGATCTCAAAACCAGGCAAAGACCCCACCAAAAAGGAGAATCCCAATATCCCTGATGAATATGGATGCCAAAATTCTCAAAAAGATCCCAACTAATAGGATCCAACATTACATTAAAAGGATTATCCATCACGACCAAGTAGGGTTCATCCCTGGGATGGAAGGATGGTTCAACGTTCACAAATCAATCAGTGCGAAGGAACACATTAATAAGAGAAGAGACGAGAAGCATATGGTCTTCTCCATTGATGCAGAAAAAGCATTTGACAAAATACAACATCCTTTCCTGATTAAAACTCTTCAGAGTGTAGGGTTAGAAGGAACATTCCTCAATTTCATAACCACCATCTATGACAAGCTCACCGGGAATATCATTCTCAGTGGGGAAAAGCTGAAAGACTTTCCCTTAGGATCAGGAACATCACAAGGATGCCCACTCTCGCCACTATTGTTCAACATAGTGCTGGAAGTTCTAACCTCAGCAATCAGACAACAGAAAGAAACAAAGGGTATTCATTCAACTTGGCAAGGAAGAAGTCAAACTCTCTCTCTTTGCAGATGTCATGATACTTTATGTGGAAAACCCAAAAGACTCCACCCCCAAATTTCTAGACTCATACAGCAATTCAACAATGTGGCAGGATACAAAATCAATGCACAGAGATCAGTTGCTTTCCTATACGCTAACAATGTAACTGTAGAAAGAGAAACAAAGGAATTGATTCCATTTACAATAGCACCAAAAACCGTAAGATACCTAGGAATAAACCTAACCAAAGAGGTAAAGGATCTATACTCTAGAAACTACAGAACACTTATGAAAGAATTTGAAGAAGACATAAAAAGGTGGAAAAACATTCCATGCTCATGGATCGGAAGAATAAACATTGTTAAAATATCTATGTTGCCCAGAGCAATCTATACTTTCAATGCCATCCTGATCAAAATATCAATGCCATTTTTCAAAGTGCTGGAACAAACAATCCTACAATTCATGTGGAACCAGAAAAGACCCCAAATAGCCAAGGGGATGTTGAAAAAGAAAAACAAACCTGGGGGCATCACATTGCCCAATTTCAAGCTCTATTACAAAGCTGTGATCACCGTGGTACTGGCACAAAAACAGACACATAGACCAATGGAACAGAATAGAGAGCCCAGATAAGGACCCTCAATTCTATGGTCAACAAAGCAGGGAAAAAAAATCCAATGGAAAGAAGAGAGTCTCTTTAATAAATGGTGTTGGGAAAATTGGACAGCTATATACAGAAGAATGAAACTGGACCATTATCTCACAGCATACAGAAAGATAAACTGTAACTGGATGTAAGACCTCCATGTGAGACAGGAATCCATCAAAATCATAGAGTCGAATATAGGCAGTAACCTCTTTGACATCAGCCACAGCAACTTTTTTCATGACACATCTCCAAAGGCAATGGAAACAGAAGAGAACACAAACTATGGGACTTCATCAAGACAAAAGCTTCTGCACAGCAAAGGAAACAGTCAACAAAACCAAGAGGCAATGCACGGAGTGGGAGAAGAGATTTGCAAATGACACTACAGATAAAGGGCTGGTATCCAAGATCTATAGAGAACTTCTCAAACTCAACCCCAAAAACAAATAATCAAGTCAAAAATGGGCAGAAGACACAAACAGACACTTGTCCAAAGAAGACATATGAATGGCTAACAGACACATGAAAAATGTTCAACATCTTTAGCCATCAGGGAAATTCAAATCAAAACCACATTGAGATACCACACTTACACCATTAGAATGGCAAAATTGACAAGGCAGGAAAAACAAATGTTGGCGAGGATGTGGAGAAAGGGGAACCCTCTTACACTGTTGTTGGGAATGCAAGTTGGTACAGCCGCTTTGGAAAACAGTATGGAGGTTCCTCAAAAAGTTAAAAATAGAGCTACCCTATGTCCCGGCAATTGTACTACGGGGTATTTACCCCAAAGATACAGATGTAGTGAAAAGAAGGGCACATGCACCCCAATGTTCATAGCAGCAGCGTCTACAATAGGGAAACTGTGGAAGGATCTGAGATGCCCTTCAGCAGACGAATTAATAAAGAAGATGTGGTCCATATGGAATATTACTCAGCCATCAGAAAGGATGAATAGCCACCATTTGCATCAACATGGATGGAACTCGAGGAGATGATGCTAAGTGAAATAAATCAAGCAGAGAAAGACAATTATCACATGGTTTCACTTATTTGTGGAGCATAAGGAATACCATGGAGGATATTAGGAGAAGGAAGGGCAAAATGAAGGAGGGAAATGAGAGGGGGAGATGAACCATGATAGTCTGTAGATTCTGGGATGCAAACTGAGGGTTTTAGAGGGGGCAGGGTGGGGTGATGGATTAGCCCAGTGATGGGTATTAAGCAGGGTACATATTGCATGGATCACTGGGTGTTATACGGAAACAATGAATCATGGAATACTACGTCAAAAATTAATGATGTACTGTATGGTGACTAACATAACACAAGAAATAAAAAACTTTTAAAATCTGTGCTTGTTTAGTTGCTTAATTTAAAGTATGAAGAATTTTAATTTAATATATTGTTAATGGTTTTATAATTGATTTCTTTTTTTAGAGGATAGTTTGACATTATCTGGTGCACCTAGTTGACCATATCCTTACCAACCCTAGATACTATTAATCTTAAAGAAAAAAGTGCCTCTATGGCAAGGAAAATACATCAGACTGTTATTTTAATATTACCTGCCTTAATTGCTAGGTAAGTTTTATTCATTAAATCAGCAACTGTTTTTGGAATACATACAATATGCACAACCTCTTTTAGTTGTTCTTATTAGGCTGACTTATTAATTGGGGATAGCATGGTAAGAAAAACAGAAAGGTTCCCCGTGAGAATGGGGATTTTATTTATATTGTACTCCAGGGAAACAGACAATAAAAAAATCACAAACAAATGTGTCAGGTGTTTTTAAACTTCCTGAGTCACAATGTAGGGAATGGAAAATAGAGGGTGCCTTGGGGAGCGTGTTTTATATAGGGTAGGTACAGAAGGTATTTCTGACTAGATGACATTAAAATAGAGACCTGAGGGGAGCCTGGGTAGCTCAGTTGGTTGAGCAGCTGCCTTCGGCTCAGTACATGATCCTGGAGACCTGGGATTGAGTCCTACATCAGGATCCTTGTTCAACAGGGAGTCTGCTTCTCCTGACCCTCCCCCATCTCATGCTCTCTCTCTCTCTCTCTCATGGTCTCTCTCTCTCTTAAATAAATAAATAAATAAATAAATAAATAAATAAATAAATAAAATCTTAAATGAAAAATAGAGACCTGAGGGAAGTGAGATGAGTCATGTGGGTATCTGTAGGCAATGGGGTTTCAAGCGTAGGAAACAGCAAGTGAGAAGCAATTTGGCAGAAACAACTTGTCACGTTCAATTTCTTGGCCATTTGCTCTTTCTTCTGTGAATTATTTATTTATACATTTTCTTGATGTTTCCACGGGGTTGTTACTCTTTCTAGTTAATAAACAGGAACTCAATATATTAAGGATAGTCTTCCTTTGTCTTTTACTTATATTTTCCCCACTTTGTTTGTTTCTTACAAGTACTCCATGCATGCTGTTTCTTGTTTTATTCTTATGAACAGGAGTTTTAAAGTTCTGTGTCTAGTGGAAGGAGATTTTCCTGAATAAGTCATTTTCATTTTTCCTGTGAAAATAGAGTACGTAATCATTGTAGATCAATTACCTTCAACTGCCTTCTTTCTTTTTTTTCTATTTTGGTTGACATACAATATGATATTAATTTCAGGTGTACAACATAGTGATTCAATATTTATATATACCATGAAGTGATCACTACAATAAACATAGCTATATCTGTCACCATACAAAGTTGTTATAATATAACTAACCATATTCCCTATGCTGTCTATTAAATCCTCATGTCTTATTTATTTAAAACTAAAAGTTTGTACCTTTTAACCCCTTCACCAATTTTGCCAATCTCCCCTTTCCCTCTGTCAATAGTCATATTGTTCTCCATATCTATGTTTCTGTTGTGTTTTGGGTTTTGTTTGTTTTTCAGATTCTGTTCAAGTGAAATCACACAGTGTTTGTCTTTCTTAGTCTGACTTATTTCACTTAGCATAATACCCCTTAGGCCCATCCATGTTGCTGTAAATGATAAATTTTATTCTTTGTTGTGACTAGTATTCCATTCTGTGTGTGTATGTGCATGTCTATATATGTAAATATATATCACATATTTTTTATCCATTCATCTATCAATGGCTACTTAGTTTGCTTCCATATCTTGCCAATAATAATAATAATAATAATAATACTGCAATAAACATGGGGTGAATATATATTTTTGAATTAGTTTTTCATTTTCTTTGGATAAATACTCAGAAGTGGGATTGTTGAATTGTATGGTAGTTGTTTTTGAATTTTTGAGGAAGCTTCATACTGTTTTCCATAGTAGCAGAACCATTTTGCATTCCCACCAACAGTGCAGAAGGGCTCGTTTTCCCCCACATCCTCACCAATACTTGTTATTTCTACTCATTTTGATACTAGCCATTCTAACTGGCATAGAGAAATCTCTCATTTTGGTTTTGATTTGCATTTTTCTGATTAGTGAGTTGAGCATCTTTTCATGTGCTGGCTCTCTGTATGTCTTCTTTGGAGAAATATCTGTTCAGGTCTTCTGCCCATTTTTTAATTGAATTTTTTTTCATATTGAGTTATGTGAGTTTTTAAATATTTTGGATATTAACCCCTTATTGGATATGCCATTTGCAAATATCTTCTCCCATTCAGTATGTTATCTTTTCATTTGCTGATGGTTACCTTCACTGTGAAAAAGCCTTTTGTTTGATGTAGTCCCATTTCTTTATTTGTGTTTTTGTTGCCCTTGCCTGAGGAGACATATCCCCCAAATATTGCTAGGAGTGATATCCAAGACCTTACTGCTTATGTTTTCTTCCAGGAGTTTTATGGTTTCCAGTCTTACATTTAATTCTTTTACCAATTTGAGTTTATTTTCATAAATGGCATAAGAAAGTAGAACATTTCCATTCTTTTCAATGTAGTTGTCTGGCTTTCCCAACACCCTTTATTGTTTTTATTTTTTAATGTTTTTTTATTATATTATGTTAGTCACCATACAGTACAGCCCTGGTTTCTGATGTAAAGTTCGATGATTCATTAGTTGCATATAACACCCAGTGCACCATGCAATACATGCCCTCTTCACTACCCATCACCAGTCTGTCCCATTTCCCCACCCCCTCCCCTCTGAAGCCCTCATTTTGTTTCTAAGAGTCCATAGTCTCTCATGCTTCATTCCCCCTTCTGATTACCCCCCTTTCTTTATCCCTTTCTTCCCCTACCAATCTTCCTAGTTCTTATGTTCCATAGATGAGAGAAATCATATGATAATTGTCTTTCTCTGCTTGACTTATTTCACTTGGCATTGTCTCCTCCAGTGCCGACCATGTTGCAGCAATGTTGAGAATTCGTTCTTTCTGATAGCGGAGTAATATTCCATTGTATATATGGACCACAGCTTCTTAATTCAGTCATCTGTTGAAGGGCATCTTGGTTCCTTCCATGATTTAGCTATTGTGGAAAATGCTGCTATGAACACTGGGGTGCATAAAGCCCTTCTCTTCACTACGTCTGTATCTTTGGGGCAAATACCCAGTAGTGTAATGGCTGGGTCATAGGGTAGCTCAATTTTTAACTTTTTAAGGGACCTCCACACTGTTTTCCAGAGTGGCTGCACCAACCTGCATTCCCACCAACAATGTAGGAGGGATCCCCTTTCTCCACATCCTCTCCAACAATTGTTGTTTCTTGCCTTGTCTATTTTTGCCATTCTAACTGACATAAGGTGGTATCTTAGTGTGGTTTTAATTTGAATTTCCCTGATGGCTAATGATTTTGAACATTTTTTCATGTATCTGTTAGCCATTTGTATGTCTTCATTGGAAAAGTGTCTGTTCATATCTTCTGCCCATTTTTTGATTTGTTTATTTGTTTCTCGTGTATTGAGTTTGAGAAGTTCTTTGTAGATCTTGGATACCAGTCTTTTATCTGTAGTGTCATTTGCATATATTCTCCCATTCTGTGGGCTGCCTCTTAGTTTTTTTTACTGTTTCCTTGGCTGTGCAGAAGATTTTTATCTTGATGAAGTCCCATAAATTCATTTTATCTTTTGTTTCTCTTGCCTTTGGGGATGTGTCATGAAAAAGGTTGCTTTGGCCAATGTCGTAGAGGTTACTGCCTATGATCGCCTCTAGGATTTTGATGGATTCCTGTCTCACATTGAGGACTTTCATCCATTTGGAGTGTATCTTTCTTTCTTTTTTTTTTTTTTAAAGATTTTATTTATTTATTTGACAGAGATAGAGACAGCCAGCGAGAGAGGGAACACAAGCAGGGGGAGTGGGAGAGGAAGAAGCAGGCTCACAGCAGAGAAGCCTGATGTGGGGCTAGATCCCAGAACGCCGGGATCACGCCCTGAGCCGAAGGCAGACGCTTAACCGCTGTGCCACCCAGGCGCCCCTGGAGTGTATCTTTCTGTATGGTGTGAGAGAGTGGTCAAGTTTCATTCTTTTGCATGTAGCTGTCCAATTTTCCCAGCACCATTTATTGAAGAGACTGTCTTTTTTCCACCAGATGTTTTTTCCTGCTTTATCAAAGATTAGTTGACCAAAGAGCTGAGGGTCCATTTCTGGGTTCTCTATTCTGTTCCATTGGTCTCTGTGTCTGTTTTTGTGCCAGTACCATGCTGTCTTTGTGATCACAGCTTTGTAGTACAGCTGGAAATCCGGCATTTTGACGCCCCCAGCTTTGTTTTTCCTTTTCAACAGTTCCTTGGTGATTTGGGGCCTTTTCTGGTTCCATACAAATTTAAGGACTATTTGTTCCAGTTCTTTGAAAAATGTCATCGGTATTTTGATTGGGATAAGCATTGAAAGTGTAGATTGCTCTGTGTAGCATAGACATTATAACTATGTTAATTCTTCGGATCCATGAGCATGGAATATTTTTCCATCTTTTTGTGTCTTCCTCAATGTCTTTCAAGATTTATAGTTTCTAGAACACCCTTTATTGAAAGACTGTCTTTCCCCCATTATATAGTCTTGCCACCTTTGTCATAGATTAATGGACCATAAAAATGTGGGTTTATTTCTGAACTCTGTATTCTGTATCATTAAACTGTCTGTTTCTGTGCCAGTATCAAAGTGCTTTGTAGCTTTGCAGTGCAGTTTGAAATCAGAGAGCATGACACCTCCTACTTTGTTATTTCTCAAGATTGCTCTAGATATTCTGGGTCTTTACGGTTTGATACAAATTTTAGGGTATTTTGTTCCAGTTCTATGAAAAATGCACTTGTTATTTTGATGGGGATTTCATTGACTCTGTAGATTCAAAGGGTAGTATCATCATCTTAACAATATTAATTCTTCCAATCTATGAACATGATATATTTTTCCATATATTTCTCTCTTCTTCAATTTATTTTCATCAATGTCTTATAGTTTTTAGAACATGGGGAGGGTGGGAGTTAAGATGGCAGAGGAGTAGGAGATACCTTTTTCAGCTGGTCCCCCGAGTCAAGCTGGATAGGTACCAGACCAGCCTAAACAACCACGGAACCAGCCTGAGATGCAGGAAGATGCATCTGGATCTCTACAAATGAACATCTCCAGTGCTGAGTATTGAGGTACGAAGCAGGGAGCCGTGAAACCGCGCACAGATATTGGAAGATAAACGGAAGGGGGAGGGAGCCGCCACGTTCGGGCACCGGGAAGCGGTAGCCACCTGCACGGGGGAGTGGGCAGGCTCGCTGAGGACACCCACAAAACAGCAGACTGAGACCTTGAGCTGGGTGCGCGCACCACCAGGCTTCTCACGGAACTCCGGAATCCCGGCGTGCTCACCGGAAATAGACTGAGACCGGAAGCTCCAGGAGCATGCGCGGGGCGGCTGGCAGCTGGCGGCATTAGAAACACAAAGGACAGAGACGCACCGGCCCTGGAAGTGAGGGCTGGGACGCCAGGAGTGGGGCGCACATCCCGGGACGCTGCAGGGTTGAGCAGCACCAACAGTAACAGAGATAAAGTGGCCAGAACATCAGTGGAGAACGGTCTGCGATCCCTCTGTTCTGAGACAGAGGCTGAAATTTAGCAGCTGCCGCTCTGACTCTCAGAAGAGGCACAGCAAACTGCCAGGGAAAGCCGCCAGAGAACAAAAGCCTGAAAATACCGGCTCAGAGAGTGCCCATCCCCATCCCCCCTCGCAGGGGACACGGAGACTCTACCCAAACAGGGTTGCCTGAGTATCGGCATGGCAGGTCCCTCCCCCAGAAGGCAGGCTGAAAAATCAAGAAGCCCACAACCAGGGCGCCTGGGTGGCGCAGTCAATGAGCGCCTGTCTTCGGCTTAGGACGTGAAACCAGCATTCAGAAAGGAGTCCCTCATCGGGCTCCTGCGCTGGGAGCCTGTTTCTTCCTCTCCCACTCCCCTGCTTCTGTTCCCTCTCTTGCTTGTTGGCTGCCACATAAATAAATAAATAAAATCTTTAAAGAAGAAGCCCACATCCCTAAGATCCCTATAAAACAAGGGACACGGCCT
>NW_024424008.1:23348010-23408613 GCF_017311325.1 Ursus maritimus
GTTACCTTGGAATTAACTTAACCAGAGACGTAAAGGACCTATATTCTAGAAACTATAAATCACTCTTGAAAGACATTGAGGAAGACATAAAAAGATGGAAAAATATTCTATGCTCATGGATTGGAAGAATTAACATAGTTAAAATGTCCATGCTACCCAGAGCAATCTACTCTTTCAATGCTATCCCGATCAAAATACCGAGGACATTTTTCAAAGAACTGGAACAAATAGTCCTTAAATCTGTATGGAAACAGAAAAGGCCCCAAATCTCCAAGGAACTGTTGAAAAGGAAAAACAAAGCTGGGGGCATCACAATGCCGGATTTCGAGCTGTACTACAAAGCTGCGATCACAAAGACAGCATGGTACTGGCACAACAACAGACACATAGACCAATGGAACAGAATAGAGAACCCAGAAATGGACCCTCGGCTCTCTGGGCAACTAATATTTGGTAAAGCAGGAAAAAGCATCCGGTGGGAAAAAGACAGTCTCTTCAATAAATGGTGCTGGGAACATGGAGAGCTACATGCAAAAGAATGAAACGTGACCACTCTCTCACACCATACACAAAAATAAACTCCAAATGGATGAAAGACCTCGATGTGAGACAGGAATCCATCAAAATCCTAGAGGAGAAAATAGGCAGCAACCTCTATGACATCGGCCAAAGCAACCTTTTTCATGACACATCCCCAAAGGCAAGAGAAACGAAAGATAAAATGAACTTATGGGACTTCATCAAGATTAAAAGTTTCTGCACAGCCAAGGAAACAGTCAAAAAAACTAAGAGGAAGCCCAAGGAATGGGAGAATATATTTGCAAATGACACTACAGATAAAGGACTGGTATCCAAGATCTACAAAGAACTTCTCAAACTCAATACACGAGAAACAAATAAACAAATCAAAAAATGGGCAGAAGATATGAACAGACACTTTTCCAATGAAGACATACAAATGGCTAACAGACACATGAAAAAATGCTCAAAATCATTAGCCATCAGCCATTAGCCATTCAAATCAAAACCACACTGAGATACCACCTTACGCCAGTTAGAATGGCAAAAATAGACAAGGCAGGAAACAGCAATTGCTGGAGAGGATGTGGAGAAAGGGGATCCCTCCTACATTGTTGGTGGGAATGCAGGTTGGTGCAGCCACTTCGGAAAACAGTGTGGTGGTCCCTTAAAAAGTTAAAAATGGAGCTACCCTATGACCCAGCCATTGCACTACTGGGTATTTACCCCAAAGATACAGACGTAGTGAAGAGAAGGGCCATATACACCCCAATGTGCATAGCAGCGATGTCCACAATAGCTAAATCGTGGAGGGAGCCAAGATGCCCTTCAACAGATGACTGGATTAAGAAGTTGTGGTCCATATATACAATGGAATATTACTCAGCTATCAGAAAGAACGAATTCTCATGCAACATGGACGGCACTGGAGGATATAATGCTAAATGAAATAAGTCAAGCAGAGAAAGACAACTATCATATGATTTCTCTCATCTATGGAACATAAGAACTAGGAAGATTGGTAGGGGAAGAAAGGGATAAAGAAAGGGGGGGGTAATCAGAAGGGGGAATGAAACATGAGTGACTATGGACTATGAGAAACAAACTGAGGGCCTCAGAAGGGAGGGGGTTGGGGGAATGGGATAGACCAGTGATGGGTAGTAAGGAGGGCACGTATTGCATGGTGCATTGGGTGTTATACGCAACTAATGAATCATCGAGCTTTACATCGGAAACTGGGGATGTACTGTATGGTGACTAACATAACATAATAAAAAATCATTGATTAAAAAAAAAAGAACACGGGTCTTTCATCTCTTGGCTAAATTTATTTATAAGTTAATTTTATTCTTTTTGATGCAATTATAAATGAGATCGTTTTCTTAATTTCTCCTCCTAATAGTTCACTATTAGTGTAGAAATATGATAGATGTCTGTGTATTCATTTTGTATCATGCAACTTTACTGTATTAGTTCTAATAGTTTCTTAGTGGAGTCTTTAGAATTCTCCATGTTTAGAGTCATGTCTGCAAATAGAGTTTTACTTCTTTTCCAATTTGGCTGCCTTATTTCTTTTCATTGTCTGATTGCAATGGCTAGGATTTCCAGTACTATGAATAAAAATGCCCAAAGTAAACATCGTCATCTTCTTCCTGATCTTAGAGTAAAAACGTTTGGCTTTTCACTGTTGAGTATGATGTTAGGTTTGTAATTTAGGACACTTATGTTGAAGTATGTTCCCTCTATACTAACTTAGTTGAGGTTTTTATCATACATGGATGTTGAAATTTATCAAACGCTTTTGCTGCATCTAATGAGATAATCGTATGATTTTTATCTTTTTTTTTTGTTAATGTGGTATATTGTGTCGATTGATTTGTGAATATTGAACTATCCCTGGATCCCTGGAACAAGTCCCACTTGATCATGGTGTATGATCATTTTAATGTATTGTTGATTTTGCTTTCCAACATCTTTTTTTAAAAAATTAAATTCAATTAGCCAAGGTATCATTAGTTTTTGATATAATGTTCAATGATTCATTAGTTGAGTATATCACCCAGTGCTCATCATATTACATGCCCTCTTTAATGCCCATCACCCAGTTACCCCATTCCCCCACTCACCTCCCTTTCCACAACCCTCAGTTTGTTTCCCAGAGTCAAGAGTCTTATATGGTTTGTCTCCCTCTCTGATTTCTTCCCATTCAGTTCCCCCTCACCCCTATTTTCCTCTGTACTATTCCTCGTGTTCCACATATGAGTGAAACCATATAATAATTGTGTTTCTCTGATTGACTTATTCACTTAGCATGATACCCTCCCATTCCATCCATGTGAATGTAAACGGTAGATATTCATCCTTTCTGATGGCTTATATTCCAGTGTATATATGAACCACATCTTTATCCATTCACCTGTTGAAGGACATCTCAGCTCCTTCCAATAGACACATGAAAAAATGTTCCACATCACTTGCCATCAGGGAAGTGCAAATCAAAACCACAATGAGATACCACCTTACACTAGTCAGAATGGCTAAAATTAACAAGACAGGGAACAACAAATGTTGGCGAGAATGTAGAGAAAGAGGAACCCTCTTACACTGTTGGTGGGAATGCAGGCTGGTAGAGCAACTCTGGAAAATAGTATGGAGGTTTCTCAGGAATTAAAAATAGAGCAACCTATGACCCAGCAATTGCACTACTCAGTATTAACCCCAAAGATACAAATGTAGTGAAAAGAAGGAGCACATGCATTCCAGTGTTCATAGAAACAATGTTCACAATGGCTTTCCAACATCTTGTTGAGGATTTTTGAATCTACATTCATTGGAGATATTGGCCTGTAACTTTCTTTTTCTGTGGTGTCTTTTTCTGGTTTCGGTTAGGCTAATTCTGGCCTCGTGGAATGTGCTCAGAAGCATTCCTTCCTCTTCAATTTTTGAAATAGTTTGAGAAGAATAGGTATTACCACTTGTTTAAAGGGTTGGTAGAATTCATGCATGAAGTCATCTTGTCCTGGGCTTTTGTTTGTTGAGAGTCTTCTGATTAGTGATTCGATTTCCTTTTTTTTCCATTATTAGAAATTGGTCTGTTCAGATTTTCCATTTCATCTTTGTTCAGTATTGGAAGATTGTATGTTTCTAGAAATTTATCCATTTCTTTCAGGTTCTCCACTTTGTTAACATACCATTGTTCATAGTAGTGTCATGATCCTTTTTATTTCTGTGGCATCAGTTGTAATTTCTCCTCTTTTATTTATCATTTTATTGATTTGGAACCTCTTTCCTTTTTTCTTGATGAGTCTGGCTAAAGATTTATGAATTTTGTTTATCTTTACAAAGAACTAACTCTTAGTTTCATTGATTTTTCCCTATTTTTGTTCCTATTTTATTTATTTTTGTTCCGTTATTATTTACTCTCTTCTAGTAACTTTGGACTTTGTTCTTTTTCTAGTTTCTTTAAATATAAGGTTAGATTATTTGAGATTTTTCTTGTCTTGAGGTTAGTGTGTATTGCTATAAACTTTCCTCTTAAAACTCAATAAAGGAATAGCTGAATGTAAAAAAAAATTAAATGGATTTGAATTTTGTTATTAAAAAAAACTGCTTTTGCTGCCTTTGATAGATTTTGGACTGCTATGTTTCCATTTTCATTTGAAGGTATTTTTTTTAAATTTCCTCTTTGATTTACTTCTTGACTCATTAGTTGTTTAGAATCATGTCATTTAGTTTCTATGTGTATTTTTTAAGTCAACGGACCTGTTCTGGTGCTGATACATGCTTGGGAAGCATGAATGCAAACATCAAACACATATCACACTATTTCGCCAATTGTCTGTATATGGCCATTGCATTTGTTCTATTTCCAAACAACATCAGAATGCTTGAATATTATGGGCTATTTAATAATCTTTCATAAGAATATTGAGTGGCAAATGTTTTATAAAACTAAGCATACATGCTTTTAGTCATTCAGTTTTGTGAAATGAAAAACTGAGTTTTGCCTCTCAAACAATTAAGGGCCTTTTGTGGCAGCATACCTCAAGTTTGTAAGTTTTTGTGGTTTGTTCTTAAATATGGAGTCTTTTTTTAAAGATTTTATTTATTTATTTGACAGAGAGAGCCAGCAAGAGAGGAAACACAAGCAAGGGGAGTGTGAGAGGGAGAAGCAGGCTTCCTGACAAGCAGGGAGCCCAATGCGGGGCTCGATCCCAGGACCCCGGGATCATGACCTGAGCCAGAGGCAGATGCTTAATGGCTGAGCCACCCAGGCGCTCCTTAAATATGGAGTCTTTTAACTTGCTTTTGTTCTATTTATTCCCACTGATTTCTTATTTCCTCAGAAGTAGAAATGTTTTCTATCTAGAACAATACTGAAAGCAGAATATTTTATAAATATATACTATCTGACCACATGCTTCAGAAATCAGGAATCTAAATAAATCACTATTACTTTTTAAGAGTTGGGTGACTAAACAGCATAATTAGGTTCTCCTTGTACTACCCATACAGGGTGATATCTTATTAATTAGCAATCATCATAAAAAGTACATCAGCTCTAAGGACAAATAAAAGGACTTCCTTATCTTGAGTAAAGTTCCAAACCATAAAGATATCTAACTGGTGTGGTTAGAAAATAAAACCCATATTGAAATACAAATACTAGCATACATAAAGTGATTTCTTTCTGAAAGGTCAGATTTGAGGGGGTGGTGAAGATATGGGAGACATGAAGAGAACACATTTCCAAGCAGCCTTCACTCTTTTTATGACCCTACAAAATCATTGTAGGAGTATGTCATTCCAACCCAAATAACAAGACATAAAAATACTCTTCTTTGCCCTAACCTCCAGAGAACTGCAAAACCAAGTTTATGATTCTCTTAGAAATCCATGATTCACTTGGATGAATCAGAGGCCAACACGAACTATCAAGTCTTTGGGACCACACTGGGACAGAGCAGTTCACATTTCAGAGCCCTATCTGAGAAACTCTGTTTTACTAAATTCATCCTGGGTCCAGTTGGATGCTTTTGTATGTTCTCCACCATCTAGCTTCTTATTCACCACTTTGCCCTAAGTTTTTCTCTGGGTCATACCCCTTACTCCATGCACTCCAGCAAGGCTGACAAAACATCACAACATGGTATTCTTGTTTTCTTCCCCTATCAACCTCCTAAGAGGAGTCTGTATTTTAATTTTTTAGCTCTGTGTTACTCTACTCTGGAACCATTGTGTGGTCAAGATAATGGAGAAGCTAGGAAAAGGTGAAAGACTATATATAATACAGAACAAGGAAATTATCCTCCCAACATTATGCCTTCTGCTAATGGCTCTTTTGTACAAAGAGAAACTTTTTCTTGAGGGAATAGGGAGTCAACTCTGCTGTGTGATTTATGCTACAGAGCCCTTCTCCAGTGGATCAGACCAAAGCTAGATATTACCTGAAAACACATCCTTGCTCAGCTCTATATCCTTTGTTATCCTGCTTTCCTTTACTGGTTCTTCCTGAAGAACACGCCCTGAGTGTATCATATGTACCCCAATCCTTGCCTCAGGCTCTGTTTCTAAGGGGCCTGAGCAGAGTCAATGTCTAAAAATAGATTATTAAGAATTCTACATGTGTTGTGTGACTTATTATAATTCCAAGTTTTTTTGTATTAGCATTTTGTTCGTTTTGAATATAGTACTACACTTACAGACAAAAGCAAGAAGGCCTAGATTATTCATATTACGATGAAATTCTCCAAGTTCCATCAAATATACCTTACCTCCTCTTTAGATCTTCTTACATGCCATTCCTTAGCTCTAGAACATTTTCAACCTTTTTTTGTCTATAAAACTCTAATTTATCCTCAGTTTATATTCTTCCAAGAAACCCTTCCAGATCATCCCTACCGTGCCTCCTTAAATCTATGTTATGTGTATTCCTGTAACACTCTGTACATCGTCTGGTCATGATATCAACTCAAGAGTGATATGAAATAAATCTATCTTGGTTATTTCAAAACCCCCAGAATCTAGCATAGTACCTGACATATAATAGGAATGTAATTTTAAATTAAAAATGAGTGAATATATGAATGCTAACAAAATGCAAGATATGTTGGGTGGTATGTTTATTATGTGATACCTACAATAGTCTTGGACATAATATGGGCTTGGAACAATTTTTCTCACCAGGTGGACAACTGCACTCTATCCCATACCTAGCTTCCCCCAATTCCTTCCCTACCACCTTTCCAAAATAGTGTTTCAGCTGGGGGAGGGTGTTCCATATTGCACTTAGAAAGAACTTGAATTATGACCACTAAACTCTAAGCTGCTTAATGGAAGGGACTGTGTCTTATTTAGCTCTTTATTCCAAAACTCTGTCACAATGCAAGGCAAACAGAAAATGTTCAAGAAATATTAAATAGGCAAATGATCTTAGTTCTCCAGGACATAGTCTAGTGCCATATAAACTCATTAAAAATAAACTTCTGAATCTGACTCTTCTACCTACCATTTTCATTGCTACTTCTTAATACTGTGTTCACTTTCTTCCAGAATCAACTTTCTGTCTTCTTCCATGGCCAGTCACATCTGTATGCCTCCATATATACTATTCTCATTATATAGAACAACTTCCCTATTTTCTTTGTGCATCCAAAACCCCACACAGTCCACTGAAGTCCTCAGTTGATTCATGAGGCTTTCTTTCCCAGACTCTTCCAGCTCTTGTTGACCTTCTTCTTTGGATTTCATAAAACTAAAAACCACAAAAATGTCATTGCCTCTAGGGTAAAAGCTCTCTCTTAAATACTGGGAATGCAGAGATAAATAACACAGTGTCCAGAACAAAATTGGCATACAATAAGTGTTTTTGAATTTTTTAATAAGTCAGTATAGCAGAGTGGGGGGAGCTAAAATTTTTTTCATCACTTTCTGTAGTCCAGAACTAAATTTAAGATTAAAGGAAAGCAGATTGGGACCAGGAGAATTCAATGGCAGTTAATGTAAGGTAATTTACAAATTTGCCTTTTGCCTTAAGCACCAAGAAGGTTAATATATTCTTTTTGTTCTTTTTAAAAAAGTTTTTATTTAAATTCCTGTCAGTTAACATACAGTGTAATATTAGTTTCAGGTGTACAATATAGTGATTCAACACTTCCATACAACACTCAGTGCTCATCACAAGTGCACTCTAGAGTAGCTGCACTAATTTGCATCCTCAAGAACAGTGCACGAGGGTTCCCCTTCTCTATATCCTCACCAATATTGTTATTTCTTGTGTTTTATTATTTTAGCAATTCTGACAGGTGTAAAGTGATATCTCTTTTTTCTTAGATTTACATTTCCCTGGTGACTAGTAATTTTGAGCATCATTTTATGTGTCCGTTGGCCATTTGTTGTTGTTGTTTTAAATAATTTTTTATTATGTTATGTTAGTCACCATAGAGTATATCCTTAGTTTTTGATGTAATATTCCATGATTCATTATTTGCATATAACACCCAGTCCACCATGCAATATGTGCCCTCCTTAATACCCATCACTGGCCTATCCCAATCCCCCACCCCCGTCCCCTCTAAAGCCCTCAGTTTGTTTCCCAGAGTCCACAGTCTCTCATGGTTCATTCCCCTCTTCGTTTTACCCCCCTTCATTCTTCCCTTTCTTCTCCTACCAATCTTCCTGCTATTTCTTATGTTCCATAAATGAGTGAAACCATATGATAATTCTTTCTCTGCTTGACTTATTTCACTTAGCATAATCTCCCCCAGTCCCGTCCATGTTGCAGCAAATGTTGTGTAATCGTTCTTTCAGATGGCTGAGTAATATTCCATTGTATATGTGGACCACATCTTCTTAATCCAGTCATCTGTAGAAGGGCATCTTGGCTCCTTCCACAATTTAGCTACTGTGGACAATGCTGCTATGAACATTGGGGTGCATATGGCCCTTCTCTTCACTATATCTGTATTTTTGGGGTAAATTCCCAGTAGTGTAATTGCTGGATCATAGAGTAGCTCAATTTTTGACGTTTTAAGGGACCTCCACACTGTTTTCCAAAGTGACTGTACCAACTTGCATCCCACCAACAACGTAAGAGGGATCCCCTTTCACCACATCCTCTCCAACATTTGTTGTTTCCTGCCTTGTCCATTTTTGCCATTCTAACTGGCGTAAGGTGGTATTTCAATGTGGCTTTCATTTGAATTTCCCTGATGTTAGCCATTTTTGAACATTTTTTCATGTGTCTGGTAGCCATTTGTATGTCTTCATTGTCAAAGTGTCTGTTCATATCTTCTGGCCATTTTTTGTACCTGGGTCCTGGTCACTAATTTGGACTCTATGCATCCCTGCAAACTTTCCTTATCAGAATGATGACGAGAAACCCTCAGCAAAGAAAGGAGACAGAAACTGTGGCCTCTGCCACAGAAATGATGCATATGGACATAACCAAATTGTCAGAAATGGAGTTCAGAGTAACCATGGTCAAGGTGATGTGTAGGCTTGAAAAAAAATTAACAAAAATATTAATGAGAATATAGAATCTCTAAGGGTAGAAATGAGAGCAAATCTGGCAGAAATTAAAAATGCTATGAATCAATTGCAGTCTAAACTAGACACTTTGATGGACAGGGTAAATGAGGCAGAAGACAAATTAGTGAATTGGAGGATGGGATGGTAGAAGAGAAAGTTAAAACAGAAACTTGGCTCTGTTGGCCATTCATATGACTTATTGAAAAAATGCCTATTCAGGACCTCTCCCACTTTTTTAAAAAGATTTTATTTATTTATTTGACAGAGAGAGAGACAGCCAGCGAGAGAGGGAACACAAGCAGGGGAGTGGGAGAGGAAGAAGCAGGCTCCCAGTGGAGCAGGGAGCCTGATGTGGGGCTCAATCCCAGGACTTTGGGATCACGCCCTGCTGAAGGCAGATGCTTAAGAACTGAGGCACCCAGTCGCCCCCTCTGCCCATTATTAGTCAGACTATTTGGTTTTGGAGTGTTGAATTGTTTACATTCTTCATATATTTTGGATATTAACCCCTTTTTGGATACATTATTTGCAAATATATTCTTCCATTCAGTAGGTTGCCTTTTTGTTTTGTTGATGGTTTCCTTTGCTATGCAAAAGCTTTTTATTTGCTATAGTCCCAATAGTTTAATTTTGTTTTTGTTTCCCTTGTTAAAGGAGACATATCCAGAAAAATGTTTATACAGTTGATTATACAGTTGATGTCAAATGACTGCCTGTATTTTCTCCTGGGAATTTCATGGTTTTAGGATTCACATTTAGGTCTTTAATCCATTTTGAGTTTATTTTTGTGTATGGTGTAAGAAAGTGACCCCATTTCCTCCTTTTACAGTTAGCTGCCCAGTCTTCTCAACACCATTTGTCGAAGAGACAGTCTTTTCCCCATTGTATATTCTCGCATCCTTTGTCATACATTAATTGACCAAAGAAATGTGCATTTATTTCTGGGTTTATTCTGTTCCACTTATCTGTGTTCCTAGTTTTGTGCTAGTGCCATACTGTTTTTTTATCACTACAGCTTTGTAATATAGCTTGAAATCTGGGATTGTGATACCTCCAGCTTTGTTCTTTTTTCTGAAGATTGCTTTGGTTACATGGGATCTTTTGTCGTTCCATATAAATTTTAGGATAATTTGTTCTAGTTCTGTGAAAGTGTTGTTTGCATTTTGGTAGGTATTGCATTAAATCTTAGACTGCATTGGGTAATATGGACATTTTAACAATATTAGTTTTTCCAATTCATGAATATGGAATATCTTTCCTTTTTTTTGTGTCATCTTCAATTTCTTTAATCAATATTTTATAGCGTTCAGACTATGGATGCTTCACTCCTTAGTTTAGTTTATTCCTAGGTATCTTATTATTTTTGGCGCAATTATAAATTAGATTCTTTTCTTAATTTCTTTTTCTGCTACTTCATTATTAACATATACAAATGCAACAAATTTCTCTATATTAATTTTGAATCATGCAACCTTACTGAATTTATTGATCAGTTCTAGACATTTTTTTTTGGTGGAAGTTTTATAGTTTTCTATATATAGTGTCATGGAATTTGCAAATAGTAAAAGTTTTACTTCTTCCTTATCAAAATCAGTGCCTTCTGTTTCTTTTTCTTTCTTTTTTTTAAAGATTTTATTTATTTATTTGACACAGAGAGAGACACCCAGCAAGAGTGGGAACACAAGCAGGGGGAGTGGGAGAGGAAGAAGCAGGCTCCCAGTGGGGGAGCCTGATGGAGGGCTCGATCTCAGAATGCTGGGATCATGCCCTGAGCCGAAGGCAGACGCTTAATGACTGTGCCAAATAGGAGCCCCTGTTTCTTTCCCTTGAGTGACTGCTGTGACTAGAACTTCCAGTACTAGTTGAGTATATGTGGTAAAAGTGGACATCCATGTCTTGTTCCTGATTATAGAAGAAAAGCTCTCAGTTTTTCACCACTCAGTATGATGTTTGCTGTGGGTTTTTCATATGTAGCCTTTATTATGTTGAAGTATGTTTCCTTTAAGCCTACTTTATTGTGAAATTTTTATCATGAATAGATATCCTACTTTGTCAAACATTTTTTCTGTGCTTGTTGAGATGATCATATGGTTTTTTACCCTTTCTCTTACTGATGTGATGTATCATATTGATTGGTTTGTGAGTATTGAACCACCTTTTCTTTTTTATTATTATTATATTATGTTAGTCACCATACAGTACATCCCCGGTTTCCAATGTAAAGTTTGATGATTCATTAGTTGCGTATAACACCCAGTGTACCATGCAATACGTGCACTCCTTACTACCCATCACCAAACTATCCCATTCCCCCACCCCCTCCCCTCTGAGACCCTCAGTTTGTTTCTCATAGTCCATAGTATCATGCGTCATTCCCCCTTCTAATTGCCCCCTTTCTTTATCCCTTTCTTCTCCTACCAATCTTCCTAGTTCTTATGTTCCATAGATGAGAGAAATCATATGATAATTGTCTTTCTCTGCTTAACTTATTTCACTTAGCATTATCTCCTCCAGGGCCGTCCATGTTGCACCAAATGTTGAGAATTCATTATTTCTGATAGCTGAGTAATATTCCATTCTATAAATGGACCACAACTTCTTAATCCAGTCATCTGTTGAAGGGCATCTCGGCCCCTTCCACGATTTAGCTATTGTGGACATTGCTGCTATGCACATTGGGGTGCATATGGCCCTTCTCTTCACTACGTCTGTATCTTTGGGGTAAATACCCAGTAGTGCAATGGCTGGGTCATAGGGTAGCTCCATTTTTAACTTTTTAAGGGACCTCCACACGGTTTTCCAGAGTGGCTCTACCAACTTGCATTCCCACCAGCAATGTAGAGGGATCCCCTTTCTCCACATCCTCTCGAAAAATTGTTTCTTGTCTTGTCTATTTTTGCCATTCTAACTGGCGTAAGGTGGTATCTCAGTGTGGTTTTGATTTGAATTTCCCTGATGGCTAATGATTTTGAACATTTTTTAATGTGTTTCCTAGACATTTGTATGTCCTCATTTGAAAAGTGTCCGTTCAAATCTTCTGCCCATTTTATGATTTGTTTATTTGTTTCTCACGTATCGAGTTTGAGAAGTTCTTTGTAGATCTTGGACACCAGTCTTTTATCTGTAGTGTCATTTGCAAATATATTTTCCCATTCCGTGGGCTGCCTCTTAGTTTTTTTGACTGTTTCCTTGGCTGTGCAGAAGCTTTTTATCTTGATGAAGTCCCACAAGTTCATTTATTCTTTTGTTTCTCTTGCCTTTGGAGATGTGTCATGAAAAAGGTTGCTTTGGCCGATGTCATAGAGGTTGCTGCCTATGTTCTTCTCTAGGACTTTGATGGATTCCTGTCTCACATCGAGGTCTTTCATCCATTTGGAGTTTATCTTTGTGTATGGTGTGAGAGAGTGGTCAAGTTTCATTCTTTTGCATGTAGCTGTCCAATTTTCCCAGCACCATTTATTGAAGAGACTGTCTTTTTTCCACTGGATGTTTTTTCCTGCTTTATCAAAGATTAGTTGCCCAAAGAGCCGAGGGTCCATTTCTGGGTTCTCTATTCTGTTCCATTGGTCTATGTGTCTGTTTTTGTGCCAGTACCATGCTGTCTTTGTGATCACAGCTTTGTAGTACAGCTCGAAATCCGGCATTGTGATGCCCCCAGCTTTGTTTTTCCTTTTCAACAGTTCCTTGGCGATTCGGGGCCTTTTCTGTTTCCATACAAATTTAAGGACTATTTGTTCCAGTTCCTTGAAAAATGTCATCGGTATTTTGATCAGGATAGCATTGAAAGTGTAGATTGCTCTGGGTAGCATGGACATTTTAACTATGTTAATTCTTCTGATCCATGAGCATGGAATATTTTTCCATCTTTTTGTGTCTTCCTCAATGTCTTTCAAGAGTGATTTATAGTTTCTAGAATATAGATCCTTTACATCTCTGGCAATGTGAATTCCAAGGTAACATACGGTTTTTGGTGCTATTGTAAGTGGGATGGATTCCCTAATTTCTCTTTCTTCAGTCTCATTATTCATGTATACAAATGCAAATGGTTTCTGAGCATTGATTTTGTATCCCGCCGCATTACTGAATTGCTCTATAACTTCTAATAGTTTGGGAGTTGATTCTTTTGGGTTTTCCATATGAGTATCATGTCATCTGTGAAGGGAGACATTTTGATTTCTTCTTTGCTGATTTGGATACCTTTTATCCCTTTTTGTTGTCTGATTGCTGTTGCAAGGACTTCTAGTACTGTGTTGAATAATAGTGGCGAGAGTGGGCATCCTTGTCGTGTTCCTGATCTTAAGGGAAAGGCTTCCAGCTTTTCCCCATTGAGAATAATATTTGCTGGAGGCTTTTCATAGATGCCTTTTATGAGATTGAGAAATGTACCCTCTATTCCTACACTCTGAAGGGTTTTAATCAGGAAAGGATGCTGTATTTTGTCAAATGCTTTTTCGGCATCAATTGAGAGGATCATATGGGCCTGACTTTTTTCTTGTTGATATGATGTATCACACTGATCGATTTGCGAATGTTGAACCATGCTTGCATCCCAGGTATGAATCCTACTTGGTCATGATGGATAATCCTTTTAATGTACTGTTGGATTCTATTAGCAAGGATCTTGTTGAGGATTTTGGTGTCCATATTCCTTAGGGAAATTGGTCTGTAATTCTCCTTTTTGATGGGGTCTTTGCCTGTGAACCACCTTTTCATCCCTAGAATAAATTTCACTTGATTATGAGGAAAGATATTTAAAAAATACATTGTTAGATTCATTCTGCTAATATTTTGTTGAGGATTTTTACATCTGTGTTCATCAGAGATATTGGCCTATAGTTTTCTCTTTTTTTGTGGTGCTCCTTTTTTAATTGATACTAGTTTTTCTCCTTCAAGAGTTTTCTTAAATTCCAGTTAGTTAACATACAGTGTAATAGCAGCTGCATAATTTAATGATTCAACAATTCCATACAACAGCCTGTGTTCATCACATGTACACTTCTTCATCTCCATTACTGATTTAACCCCTCCTCCCACCCACCTCCCCTCTGGTAAACATCAGTTTGTTTTCTATAGTTATGAGTCTCTTGATTTGCCCCTCTCTCTCTTTTTTTTCCCCTATGCTTGTTTGTTTTGTGTCTTAAGTTCAAAATATGAATGAAATTATATGGTATTTGTCTTTCTCTGGCTGACTTACTTTGCCTAGCATAAAACTCTGCAGCTCTATCTATGATGTCATTGCAAATGGCAATATTTCATTCTTTTTAATAGCTGAGATATTTTCCATTGCATATGTCCCACGTCTTCTTTATACATTCATCAGTCAATGGACACTTGAGCTGTCTTCACAACTGGGCTATTGTAGATGATGCTGCTTTAAACATTAGGGTGCATATATCCCTTTGAATCACTATTTTTGTATTCTTTGAATAAAATTGTCTTAGTGCAAGTGCTGTATCCTAGGGTAGGTCTGTTTTTAACTTTTTGAGGAACTTGCATACTGTTTACCAGAGTGGCTGCACCAGTTTGCATTTTCACCAACAGTTCAGGAAGTTCCCCTTTCTCCACATCCTTGCCTACATATGTTGCTTCTTGTGTTGTTCATTTGAGACATTTTGACAGGTGAGGTGATATCTGATTGTAGTTTTGATTTGTATTTCCCTAGTGATGAGTGATATTGAGCAACTCTTCATGTATCTATTGGCCATCTCTAAGTCTTCTTTGGAAAAATATCTATTCATGTCTTTTTAAAAATTGGTTTATTCAATTGGGGCTGTTTTACAAGTTTTTTAAGAAATATATTTGGGATACTAACCATTCATTTAATATGTCATTTGTAAATACCTTCTCCATTGCATTTTAGGCTTTTTAAATTGTTATTTCACTGTGACAAAGACGTTTATTTAGATGAAGTTCCAATAGTTTATTTTGTTTTTACTGCCCTTGCTTCAGGAGATATAGCTAGAAATATGTTGCTATGGTCTTTATCTCAGAGGTTACAATCTGTGTTCTTCTCTAGGATTATGATGGTTTCCTGTCTCCATTTGGGTCATTCATCCATTTTGAATTTATTTTGTGTATGGTGTAAGAAAGTGGTCCAGTTTCATTCTTTTGCAGGATGCTTTCCAGTTTTCCCAACACCATTTGTGGAAGAGCTAGTCTTTTTCCCATTGGATAGTCTTTCCTGTTTTGTCAAATAATAATTGACCATGTAGTTGTGGCTTCACTTCTGATTTTCTATTGTGTTCTATTGATCTATATATCTATTTTTCTGCCATTGCCATTACTGTTTTCATCACTCTGGCTTTGTAAAATAACTTGAAGTAGAGAATTGTGATGCCTCCAACTTTGCTTTACTTTTTCAAAGATTCTTTGGTTATTCTTTTATGGTTTCATACAAATTTTAAGATTGTTCTAGCTTTTTAAAAAACTTTTTACATTTTATTATGTTATGGTAGTTAACACAGAGTACATTATTAGTTTTTGATGTAGTGTTCCATGATTCATTGTTTCCGTATAACACCCCATGCTCATCACTGCACATACCCGCCTTAATATCCATCAGGGGGCTAACTGATCCCCCACCCCCTTCACTACAAACCCCTCAGTTTCTCTCATGGTACCTCTCTCTCTCTCTGATTTCCCTCCTTCATTTTGCCCTTCCTTCTCCTAATATCCTCCATGGTATTCCTTATGCTCCACAAATAAGTGAAACCATGTGATAATTGTCTTTCTCTGCTTGATTTATTTCACTTAGCATCATCTCCTCGAGTTCCATCCATGTTGATGCAAATGGTGGCTATTCATCCTTTCTGATGGCTGAGTAATATTCCATTGTATATATGGACCACATCTTCTTTATTAATTCGTCTGCTGAAGGGCATCTCAGATCCTTCCACAGTTTCCCTATTGTAGACGCTGCTGCTATGAACATTGGGGTGCATGTGCCCTTCTTTTCACTACATCTGTATCTTTGGGGTAAATACCCCGTAGTACAATTGCCGGGACATAGGGTAGCTCTATTTTTAACTTTTTGAGGAACCTCCATACTGTTTTCCAAAGCGGCTGTACCAACTTGCATTCCCAACAACAGTGTAAGAGGGTTCCCCTTTCTCCACATCCTCGCCAACATTTGTTTTTTCCTGCCTTGTCAATTTTTGCCATTCTAATGGTGTAAGTGGTATCTCAATGTGGTTTTGATTTGAATTTCCCTGATGGCTAAAGATGTTGAACATTTTTTCATGTGTCTGTTAGCCATTCATATGTCTTCTTTGGACAAGTGTCTGTTTGTGTCTTCTGCCCATTTTTTGACTTGATTATTTGTTTTTTGGGGGTTGAGTTTGAGAAGTTCTCTATAGATCTTGGATACCAGCCCTTTATCTGTAGTGTCATTTGCAAATCTCTTCTCCCACTCCGTGCATTGCCTCTTGGTTTTGTTGACTGTTTCCTTTGCTGTGCAGAAGCTTTTTGTCTTGATGAAGTCCCATAAGTTTGTGTTCTCTTCTGTTTCCCTTGCCTTTGGAGATGTGTCATGAAAAAAGTTGCTGTGGCTGATGTCAAAGAGGTTACTGCCTATATTCGACTCTATGATTTTGATGGATTCCTGTCTCACATGGAGGTCTTACATCCAGTTACAGTTTATCTTTCTGTATGCTGTGAGATAATGGTCCAGTTTCATTCTTCTGTATATAGCTGTCCAATTTTCCCAACACCATTTATTAAAGAGACTCTCTTCTTTCCATTGGATTTTTTTTCCCTGCTTTGTTGACCATAGAATTGAGGGTCCTTATCTGGGCTCTCTATTCTGTTCCATTGGTCTATGTGTCTGTTTTTGTGCCAGTACCACGGTGATCACAGCTTTGTAATAGAGCTTGAAATTGGGCAATGTGATGCCCCCAGGTTTGTTTTTCTTTTTCAACATTCCCTTGGCTATTTGGGGTCTTTTCTGGTTCCACATGAATTGTAGGATTGTTTGTTCCAGCACTTTGAAAAATGGCATTGATATTTTGATCAGGATGGCATTGAAAGTATAGATTGCTCTGGGCAACATAGATATTTTAACAATGTTTATTCTTCCGATCCATGAGCATGGAATGTTTTTCCACCTTTTTATGTCTTCTTCAAATTCTTTCATAAGTGTTCTGTAGTTTCTCTTTGGTTAGGTTTATTCCTAGGTATCTTACGGTTTTTGGTGCTATTGTAAATGGAATCAATTCCTTTGTTTCTCTTTCTACAGTTACATTGTTAGCGTATAGGAAAGCAACTGATCTCTGTGCATTGATTTTGTATCCTGCCACATTGTTGAATTGCTGTATGAGTCTAGAAATTTGGGGGTGAGTCTTTTGGTTTTCCATAAAGTATCATGACATCTGCAAGAGAGTTTGACTTCTTCCTTGCCAAGTTGAATGAATACCCTTTGTTTCTTTCTGTTGTCTGATTGCTGGTAGAACTTCCAGCACTATGTTAACAATACAGTGGCAGAGTGCATCCTTGTGATGTTCTGATCCTAAGGAAAGTCTTCAGCTTTTCCCCACTGAGAATGATATTCCCGGTGAGCTTGTCATAGATGGTTTATGAAATTGAGGAATGTTCCTTCTAACCCTACACTCTGAAGAGTTTTAATCAGGAAAGGATGTTGTATTTTGTCAAATGCTTTTTCTGCATCAATGGAGAAGACCATATGCTTCTCGTCTCTTCTCTTATTAATGTGTTCCTTCGCACTGATTGATTTGTGAACGTTGAACCATCCTTCCATCCCAGGGATGAACCCTACTTGGTCGTGATGGATAATCCTTTTAATGTAATGTTGGATCCTATTAGTTGGGATCTTTTTGAGAATTTTGGCATCCATATTCATCAGGGATATTGGGATTCTCCTTTTTGGTGGGGTCTTTGCCTGGTTTTGAGATCAAGGTAATGCTGACCTCATAAAATGAGTTTGGAAGTTTTCCTTCTGTTTCTATTTTTTGGAACAGCTTCAGGTGAATGGGTACTATTTCTTTGAATGTTTGGTAGAATTCACCAGGGAATCCATCAGGTCCTGGACTCATGTTTTTTGAGAGGCTTTTGATCCCTGTTTCAATTTCGTTACTGGTTATTGGTCTATTCAGGTTGTCAATTTGTTCCTGTTTCAGTCTTGGTAGTTTATAGGTTTCCAGGAAGGCATCCATTTCTTCCAGGTTGCTTAACTTATTGGCATATAGTTGTCGATAATGATTTCCAATAATTGTTTCTATTTCCTTGGTGTTAGTCATGATCGCTCCCCTTTCATTCATAATTTTATTAATTTGGGACCCTTCTCTTTTCTTTTGGGTAAATCAGGCCAGTGGTTTATCAATCTTATTAATTCCTTTAAAGAACCAGATTCTAGTTTCATTGATCTGCTCTACTGTATTTCTGGTTTCTAATTCATTGATCTCTGTTCTAATCTTAATTATTTCTCTTCTTGTGCATGGCTTAAGCCTTCTTTGTTGTTCCTTCTCCAGTTCTTTAAGGTGTAAAGATAGAGTGCATATTCTGGATTTTTCTGCTTTTGTTTTTTTTTTGTTGTTGTTGTTCTGTTTTTGTTTTTTTTTTTTAGTGAGGCTTGGATGGCTATGTATTTCCCCCTTAGGACTGCCTTTGCGGTATCCCAAAGGTTTTGGACGCATGTATTTTCATTCTCATTGGTTTTCATAAATGGTTTACATTCTTCTTTGATTTCCTGGTTGACCCAAGCATTCTTTTTTTTTTTAAATTTTTTTTATTATGTTAGTCACCATACAGTACATCCCTGGTTTTTGATGTAAAGTTCGATGATTCATTAGTTGCGTAAGTAACACCCAGTGCGCCATAACACATGCCCTCCCTACCACCCATGACCAGCCTATCCCATTCCCCCATCCCCCTCCACTCTGAAGCCCTCAGTTTGTTTCTCAGAGTCCATAGTCTCTCATGCTTCATTCCCCCTTCTGATTTAGCAAGCTGCTCTATACCTTCCAAGTGTTTGAATTTCTTCCAAATTTTTTCTTATGATTGAGTTCCAGTTTCAAAGCAGTATGGTCGGAGAATATACGGGGAATAATCTCATTCTTTTGGTATCGGTTGAGACCTGTTTCATGACCCAGTACATGGTCTATTCTGGAGAAAGTTCCATGTGCGTTCGAGAAGAATGGGTATTCTGTTGTTTTAGGGTAGAATGTTCTGTATATATCTGTGAGGTCCATCTGGTCCACTGTGTCATTCAAACCTCTTGTTTCTTTGTGGATTTTCTGCTTAGATGATCCGTCTGTTCCTGAGAGTGGAGTATGAGGTCCCCTACTGTTAACGTTTATTATCTGTATGTCTCTTTATTTTGGTTAACAGTTGGCTTATGTAGTTGGCTGTTGCTCCGTGTTGGGGCATAGATATTTATAATTGTTAGATCCTCTTGTTGGATAGACCCTTCAAGAATGACATAGTGCGGGCGCCTGGGTGGCTCAGTCGTTGGGCGTCTGCCTTCGGCTCAGGGTGTGATCCCAGTGTTATGGGATCGGAGCCCACATCAGGCTCCTCCACTTGAGCCTGCTCTTCCTCTCCCACTCCCCCTGCTTGTGTTCCCTCTCTCACTGGCTGTCTCTATCTCTGTCAAATAAATAAATAAAATCTTAAAAAAAAAAAAAAAAGAGAAACTACATTGCCCTTCTGTATCTCTAACTACAGCCTTTAGCTTAAAATGTAATGGTATGAGAATTGCTATCCAGCTTTCTTTTGAGGTCCATTGGCATGAAAAATGGTTCTCCATCCATTCATTTCAATCTGGATGTATCTCCAGGTTCAAAGTGAGTCTCATGTAGACAGCATATGGATGGGTCATGTCTTTTTATCCAATCTGCAACCCTGTGGCACTTTATGGGAGCCTTTAGGCTGTTTATGTTGAGAGTGATTATTGAAAGATAGGATTTTAATGTCATCATGTTGACTGTGAAGTCCTTGTTTCCATAGATTGTCTGTCAGTTTCTGTTCTATATCAGTCTTGGGGTCTTTCTCCTTTTATAGAACCCCCCTCCAATATTTCTTGCAGGGCTGGCTTGGTGGTCACATGTTTTCTCAGTTTCTGCCGATCTTGAAAGCTCCTTGTCTCTCATCCATTTTGAGTGACAGCCTTGCTGGATAAGGCATTCTTGGCTGCATGTTCTTCTCATTTAGTACCCTGAATATGTCTTGCCAGCCCTTTCTGTCTTGCCAGGTCTCTGTGGACAGATGTGATGTTATTTTGATGTTCCTTCCTCTGTATGTAAGAAATCTCTTCCCCCTCACCACTTTCAAGATTGTTTCCTTGGATCTAAGATTTGCAAATTGTACTGTTATATGTCATGACATCAGTCTGTTCCCATTGATCTTGGGAGGGGTCCTCTTTGCCTCTGGACACGAGTGTTTGTTTCCCTCCCCAGTTTAGGGAAGTTCTCAGCTATGATTTGCTCAAATATATCTTCTAGACCTCTCTCTTTCTCCACCCCCTCAGGGATCCCAATAATTCTGATATTGCAATGTTTCATTGAGTCATTAATCTCTCTCAGTTTGATTTCTTGGCTTTTAATTGGTTTTTCCCATGCTGCCTCAGTTTCCTTCCCTTCTATCATCTTATCCTCTAGTTCACTAATTCGTCCTTGTGCCTTGTTTACTCTGGCAGTCAGAGTATCCAGTTTAGACTGCATTTCATTCATAACATTTTTAAGGTCAGCCTGATTAGATCTCATTTCTGGCCTTAGAGATTCTTTATTGTTGTTAATATTTTTCTCAAGCCTAGATATCGACTTCATAATTGTTACTCTGAAGTCTATTTCTGACATCTTGGTTATATCCATAGTCATTAGGTCTGTGGTGGTGGCCCCCCATCTCTGATTCTTTCCTTTCTTCAGGGTTCCTCTTCTGAGCCATTCTGTTGAGGTTGGTTGAGGGAATGTACAGAGTCCAAAGTATTAGCCGCAACTCAAGCAATTGCTCCTGTTTTATAGGGACCTTAGTGTTGTCGGCCTCTTGTTCTCCCAGCCTATCTTCCTTGGGAGGGGCCTGCCACACTGTTACTCAGGCAACCCTGTTTGGGTAGAGTTGCCCTGTTCCTTCTGGGATGCTTGGCTCAGTGAAAACCAGTTTTGTGGCTTTTATTCTCTGGTGGCTTTCCCTGGTGGCTTTCTGTGTCTCTTCTGACAGTCATAGAAGATGTGACTGCATCCAAACCTCTCTGTCAGAGCAGAGAGGTAGCAGTCTGCTCTTCACTGAGCTCTCCAGGCCATACTGTCTCAGTTTTGTCTGTGCTTCTAAAAACCAGTCTCCTGGGTTGTGCTCCACAGCAGCATTCCCAGATATCGGTCCTTGGCCTGGGCCCATCTCTTCCCTTTGTACTTCTAAAATTGCCATTTGCCTCCAGTTTGCATGCACACCACCATAGCTCCACGTTTCAGTCTGGGAAGCTGCCCTAAAGTCCTTTCCCTGTCACTACCAGTCTGTGAGTCTGTGCTCTGTTCCCAGCATAGGAGGCTTTTGCACTCCAGTGTTTTTTCATCTTCCTGGTGCAAGTTTATGGAAGCTCCCTCCCGCTTGTTTATCTTCCGATATTTGCCTCAAATCAGGGCTCCCTGCTTCATACCTCGAGACTAACCCCTGGAGGTATTCTGTTTGTAGAGATCCATATAGATCTTCTTACATCCCAGTCTGATTTCATGGGTGTTCAGAATGATTTGTTAGATATCCAGCTTAATTCAGGGGACCGGTAGGGATCCCCTACTCCTCCATCAACTTTTTTTCCTGTTTGTTCCAGTTTTGTGAAAAATGCTGGTGGTATTTTGATGGGGATTGCATTCAATGTGTAGATTGCTTTGGGTAGTATAGTCATTTTAACTGTATTTTTTCTTCCTATCCATGAGCATGGAATGCTTTTCCATTTCTTTGTGTCCTCTTCAATTTCTTTCATCAGTGTTTTTCGTTATAGGTCTTTCACTCTTTGGTTAGGTTTATTTTAGGTATCCTGTGGTTTTTGATGCAATTGAAATGGGATTAATTCATTAATTTCACTTTCTGCTCCTTCTTTATTGGTTTACAAAAATGTAGCAGATTTCTGTGCATTGATTTTGTATCCTGTGACTTTACACTTGTGTTTTATTTCTAGCAATTTTTTCTTGGAGTCTTTCGTCCTTTCTGTATATAGTAATATGTCATCTGTAGATAGTGAGTGAAGGTTTTATTTCTTTCTTGGTGATTTTTCTGGTTTTGGTATTGGGGTAATGGTGACCTGGTAGAATGGATTTGGAAGCTTTCCTTTCTCCTCTATTGTTTTTTTTTAAGATATTTTTATTTACTTATTTGACAGAGAGAGAGACAGCCAGCAAGAGAGGGAACACAAGCAGGGGGAGAGGGAGAGGAAGAAGCAGGCTCCCAGCAGAGGAGCCTGATGAGGGGCTCAATCCCAGAAAGCCAGGATCACGCCTTGAGCCAAAAACAGACACTTAACCACTGAGCCACCCAGGTGACCCTCTCCTCTATTTTTTAAATAGTTTGAGAAGAATAGGTATTATCTTTTTAAATGTTTGGTAGAATTCATCTGTGAGGACTCCTGGTCTTGGACTGTTGTTTGTTGGGAGTTTTCTTAGTACTGGTTCAATATCATTGCTAGTAATCTGTCTGTTCAAATTTTCTATTTCTTTCTGATTGAATTTTGGAAAACTATTGTTTCTAGCAATTTATCCATTTCTCCAGGTTGTCCAATATGTTGTCATGTAATTTTTTCATAATATTTTCTTAAAATCCATTGTATTTCTGTGGTGTTGGTTATTTCTCTACTTTCATGTCTCACTTTATTTGAGTTCTCTCTTTTCCTTTTTTGATGAGTCCAGCTAAAGTTCTGACTAAATTTTTTTGAAATGATCCAGCTCTTCATTTTGTTGATCTGATCTATTGTTTTTGTTGTTGTCATTGTTTAGTTTCTATTTAATTTATTTTTTGCTCTAATCTTTATTATTTGCTTCCTTCTACTGGCTTTGGGCTTTGTTCTTCTCTTTCTAGCTCCTTTAGGTGTAAAGTTAGATTGTTTATTTGGGACTCTTGTTTCTTAAGGTAGGCTTATATTGCTACAATCTTCTGTCTTAGAACAACTTTTTCTGCATCTCAAAGATTTTGTACCACTGTGTTTTGTTTGGTAACTTGGTCGACCCACTCACTGTATAGTAGCATGTTATTTTGCTTCCATGTATTTGTGTTCTTTCCAGATTTTCCATTGTGATTGATTCCTAGTTTCGTACTATTGTAGTTGGAAAAAGTGCATGGTGTGATTTCAAACTTTTTAAATTTATTGAGATTTGTTTTGTGGCCTAACATGTGAGCTATTCTGAGGAATGTTCCATGTGCACTTGAATAATATTCCAGTGTTTTGGATGGAATGTTCTAAATATATCTGTTAGGTCCATGTGGTCCAATGTGTCATTCAAAGCCACTGTTTCCTTGTTGATTTTCTGTCTGAATGATCTATCCATTGATATAAGTGGGATGTGAAGGTCCCCTATTATTACTGGGTTACTGTGAATTTCTTTCTTTATGTTTCTTAATGTTTATGTATTTATGATGTCCTATGTTGGGTTCATAAATATTTACAATGATTATATCTCTTGTTAGATTGTTTCTCTTTATCATTATGTGGTGTCTTTCCTTGTCTCTTGCTACAGTCTTTTTTAAAGTCAATTTTGTCCAATATAAGTATTGCTACCCAGACTTTCTTTTCACTTCCATTTGCATGGTTAATATTTTTCCATCCCTTCACTTTCAATCTGCATGTGTTTTAGGTCTGAAGTGAGTCTCTTGTAGGCAACAATTAGGTGGGTTTTGGTTTTTTATCAATTCAGTCACCTTATATCTTTTAATTGGAGCAATTATTTCCACTTAGATTCAAAGAAATTACTGACAGGTATGTACTTATTGCCATGTTGTTATTTGTTTTATGGTTGTTTTTGTAGTTCCTCTGTGCTTCTTTCTTCTCATGCTAAGTGAAGTGAACCTTAACATCATCCATATAAGATAGGCACAAAGTATATACATTTTATAACTGAGGAAACAGAGGCAAGGAGAGGATATATAAATTATTGAAAGGCATGAAGCTGGAAAGTGGTAAGCCAGCATCCAAAGAAGTCAGTCTGGTTTTGCCTAATAATCCATTCTAAAATTCTGCCAATTTTTTTTTATATCCTGGTCAAAATATTTAACATTCACCTCTTCCCTGTAGTTTTTTAGTGTTTTCATATATCCAGAAGTTTGGCATTACTGTGTTCTGTGATTCTTCAAGAACTTCAACATCTGCATATTTTCCCAAGAACTCTAAAAGAGTCTCTCATATTAAGTGTCCATTTACATGTGATTTATTAAGCATTTCTAATTATAAAGTCCTAGATGAAGATTAATGATGCAAAAGAGAGAGGCAGTTCTCATCTCTCCTGTCATTTCTGAACCCAGGCATGGATCTACCACTCTTTGCCCTTCCCTAATTTCCATTTACTTCACAAGACTTTTGCACTTTCATTAGAAGTTCTACTACACTCCTGTTCTGATCTTTGTTACTTTTTCTTAATTCAGTGTCACTTACTTGTCTCTGATCATTAAACAACTATTTATTGTCTTTGTGCACTGGTACTATAGTACTCCTTGAGGGGTCAGAGATAAAAATGGTATAGCCCTTATCCTTTAGGAGCTTACAGTTTAATAATAGAAAAAAATGTCACTTAGAAAACAATGTGATAGCTTGCAGATAGCTTGCTTCTTATTTTACAGAATGAATAGAGGTTTTTCTTGTTCTACTTATAACTCTCAATTCCAAAGCCATCCTAACTTTCAGAGAATGGTTAGCCCTGCTCTCCTCTAAGGTGCATCTTTCCACCACTGAAAATAATATACCACAATGTTGATAAGGGTTAATTCTTTGGATGTGATATTACAGAAGATTTGTACTCTCTTCTTAATTTTATGTACTTCATGTATTATTTTTTTACAGTAACTAGAGCCCTTTAAAATGTCTAGAGCTTGCTCTGGACTATCTAATATTTTCTCCTTTGCCCTCAATTTTTGTCAAGAAGCAAAGCTGAGAGAGTTGCCTCTCTTGAGGGTACTTATTTCTGCCCACGGCCAAACTTATGTTGTTCACATTTGCCTAGGGATGAAATTTTATCATGCTGAGGATGTCTTCTAGTTTTCTTATAGTTTGTCCTGCTACTTGCTCACATCTTTCCATCAGGCCATTTTATTTTACTAACTCATATTTGTTCATATGTTTTGTGTGAGCATAGTTCATAGCTTTCTTTAGAATAGATTATTATCATAGTATCACTAACACTTAGGCCACAACAGGTATTTTTTCCTTTAATTGACTTTTTTTCCCCTTATTTTCCTTTGAAAATTCTAAATTATGAAGACAATAAATAATGTTTTTAGGGTCAATGAATAGAAATAGCAAAAGAAAATCAATAAAAATATCTAAATTGTATTTTGAAGCTAAACAATGTGACATTGGAAGTCTCAACTAGTTGTTCCCACGCTAAATTAATTCCTTGACCTTTCTTTATGTGTCCTGGGGCTTGAAGTATTGAACCATTATTGGGTCTACCATTATGCAATTTATACTGAGTTGCTAAAAATCTCTGGGTGAGGAAACACCTATCCATCTCCCAGTCTTAATTATTATCTTTTAACATGAGAAAGTAACACGAGATTTCAAAAATGCTAATTATTTATTTTGGCTTGAATGTGTATTTTTTGGGGGGAATCTTCCATGTGCCTTTGTTGTAAAAAAATCAGATAGATTCCCCTAAGATATTCCTTATCTCACACCCTCATATTGGCAGGCTTTTCTGGGAAAATCTTCAAAGAACTTACACCCTTATAAAAGATAATTTCATTTTACTATTATCATAAACTACTAATTTTACTCAGAAAAATAATCATAAGATGTTAGATTTAAAAAAAGCTTTTGAGATCCTCTTGTCCAATTCCCTGAGGAAATGGAGGCCCAAGAAGTTATCTGTGGAGTCAAAAGTATAACTGATTTTTGAGGCTATCAGATAACAAAAGGCATCCAAAATGGCAAAGAAGTCAAACTCTCTCTGTTTGGAGATGACATGATACTTTATGTAGGAAACTCAAAAGACTCCATCCCCAAATTACTAGAGCTCATACAGCAATTCAGCAACATGGCAGGATAGAAAATGAATGCACAAATCAGTTGCATTTCTATACACTAACAATAAGGCTAAAGAAAGAGAAATAAAGGAATCAATTCCATTTACAATAACACCCAAACCCATAGGATACCTAGGAATAAACCTAACCAAAGAGGTAAAGGATCTATACTCCAGAAACTACAGAACACGTATGAAAGAAATTGAGGAGGACACAAAGAGATGGAAAACATTCCATGCTCATGGATTGTAAGAATAAACATTGTTAAAATATCTATGTTGCCCAGAGCAATCTATACTTTCAATGCCATCCTTATCAAAATACCATTGACAGTTTTCAAAGTGCTGAAACAAAGAATCCTAAGATTTGTATGGAACAAAAAGACTGTGAAGAGTCAGAGGAATGTTGAAAAAGAAAACCACAGTTGGTGTCATCACAATTCTGGGCTTCAAAGTATAGAACAAAGCTGTAATCATCAAGATAGTATGGTACTGGCACAAAAACAGACACATAGATCAATGCAACAGAATAGACAACCCAGAAATGGACCCTCAATTCTATGGCCAACTAATCTTCAACAAAGAAAGAAAAAATATCCAATGTAAAAACGACAGACTCTGTCCTTGTTGGGTGTTGGGAAAATTGGACAGACACATGCAGAAAAATGAAACTGGACCATTCTCTTACACCACACCAAAATATAAACTCAAAATGGATGAAAGATCTCAATGTGAGACAGGAATCCATCAAAACCATAGAGGAGAACATAGGCAGTAACCACTTTGACATTGGCCACAGCAACGTCCTTCAAGACATGTCTCTAAAGGCAAATGAAATGAAAATGAAAATGAACTTTTGGGACTTTGTCAAGATAAAGAGCTGCTGCACAGCTAAAGAAACAGTCAACAAAACAAAGAAGGAACCCATAGAATGGGAGAAGAGATTTGCAAATGACACTACAGATAAAGGGCTGGTATCCAAGATATACAAAGCACATTTCAAACTCAACCCCCAAAAAAACAAAAAATCAAGTCAAAAAATGGGCAGAAGACATGAACAGACACTTGTTCAAAGAAGACATATGAAAGGCTAACAGACACATTAAAAAATGTTCAACATCTTTAACCATCAGGAAATTCAAATCTAAAATGCAGTTTTATATACTCACCTCAAGAAGCTGGAGCTGAAACAGAAGAACAGGCCTAACCCACACACGAGAAAGCAGTTGATCAAGATTAGAGCAAGATCAATGAATTAGAAACCAGGAGCACAGTACAGCAGATCAACAGAACTAGAAGCTGGTTCTTTGAAAGAATAAACAAGATCGACAAGCCACTGGCCAGACGTATTCAAAAGAATAGAGAAAGGACAAAAATTAATAAAATTATGAATGAAAGGGTGAGGGCACAAACAGCACAAATGAAATAGGAAGGATCATTAGAAACTTTTTTCAACAGATTTATGCCAATAAATTAAACAACCTTTAAGAAACGGATGCCTTCCTGGAAAACTATAAACTACCAAGTCTGAAACAGAAAGAAATTGATTACTTAAACAGACCAATTAATTATGCAGAGATTGAAGCAGTTATCAAAAACCTCCAGAAAAACAAGAGTCCAGGGCCTGATGGATTCCCCTGGGAATTCTACCAAACATTCAAAGAAGAAATAATACCTATTCTACTGCTGCTGTTTCAAAAAATAGAAGGAGAAGAAAAACTACCAAACTCATTCTATGAGGCCAATATTACCTTGATCCCCAAACCAGGCAAAGACCCCAACAAAAAAAAATTACAGACCAATATCCCTCATGAATATGGATGCCAAAATTCTCAACAAGATCCTAGCTAATAGGATCCACAGTACATTAAAAGGATTATCCATCATGACCAAGTGGGATTCATTCCTGGGATGCAAGGGTGGTTCAACATTCACGAATTGATCAGTGTGATAGATCATATAAACAAGAAGAGAGTCAAGAACCATATGATCCTCACAATTGATGCAGAAAAAGCATTTGATAAAAGCCTTTCAGAGTGTAGGGATAGAGGGTACATTCTTCAAATTAAAAAAAATCATCTATGAAAAGCCTACATCAAATATTCTCAATTGGGAAAAGCTGGAAGTCTTTCCCTTAAGATCAGGAACACGACAAGGATGCCCACCCTCACCATTATTATTCAACATAGTACTAGAAGTCCTTGCAACAGCAATCAGACGACAAAAGGGGATAAAAGGTATCCAAATCGGCAAAGAAGAAGTCAAACTGTCTATCTTCACAGATGACATGATACTGTATATGGAAAACCCAAAAGACTCCACTCCCAAACTACTAGAACTTATTGAGCAATTCAGTAATGTGGCAGGATACAAAATCAATGCTCAGAAATCAGTTGCATTTCTTTACACAAACAATGAGACTGAAGAAAGAGAAATTAGAAAATTCATTCCTTTACAACAGCACCAAAAATCATATGCTATCTCAGAATTAACTTAACTCGAGATGTAAAGGATCTATATTCTAAATTTGCGTGGAAACAGAAAAGGCCCAGAATCACCACGGAAATGTTGAAAAGGAAAAACAAAGCTGGGGCATCACGTTGCCAGATTTCAAGCTACACTACAAAGCTGTGATCACAAAGACAGCATGGTACTGGCACAAAAACAGACACATAGACCAATGGAACAGAATAGAGAACCCAGAAATGGACCCTCAGTTCATTGGGCAACTAATCTTTGACAAAGCAGGAAAAAACATTCGGTGGAAAAAAGACAGTCTCTTCAATAAATGGTGCTGGGAAAATTGGACAGCTACATGCAAAAGAATGAAACTTGACCACTTTCTCACACGATACACAAAGATAAACTCCAAATGGATGAAAGACCTCTATGTGAGACAGGAATCCATCATAATCCTAGAGGAGAAGATAGGCTGCAACCTCTTTGACAATGGCCACAGCAACTTTTTTCATGACACATCTTCAAAGGAAAGAGAAACAAAAGAATAAATGAACTTGTGGGACTTCATCAAGATAAAAAGCTTCTGCACAGCCAAGGAAACAGTCAGAAAAACTAAGAGGCAGCCAATGGAATGAGAGAAGATATTTGCAAATGACACTACAGATAAAAGACTGGTATCCAAGATCTAAAAAGAACTTCTCAAACTCAATACATGTGAAACAAATAATCAAATCAATAAATGGGCAGAAGATATGAATAGACACTTTTCCAATGAAGACATAGAAATGGCCAACACACACATGAAAAAATGTTCAAAATCAATAGCCATCAGGGAAATTCAAATCAAAACCACACTGAGATACCACCTTACACTAGTTAGAATGGCAAAAATGGACAAGGCAGGAAACAACAAATGTTGGAGAGGATGTGGTGAAAGGGGATCCCTCTTACACTCTTGGTGGGAATGCAATTTGTATAGCCACTTTGGAAAACAGTGTGGAGGTCCCTTAAAAAGTTAAAAATTGAGCTACCCTATGATCCAGCCATTGCACTACTGAGTATTTACACCAAAGATACAGACATAATAAAGAGAAAGGCCATATGCACCCAAATGTTCATAGCAGCTTTGTCCACAATAGCCAAATCATGGAAGGAGCCGAGATGCCCTTCAACAGATGACTGGATTAAGAAGATGTGGTCCATATATACAATGGAATATTACTCAGCCATCAGAAAGAACGAGTTCTCAACATTTGCTGCAAATTGGACAGCACTGGAGGAGATTATGCAAAGTGAAATAGGTCAAACAGAGAAAGACAATTATCATATGGTTTCACTCATTTATGGAACATAAGAAATAGAAAGATAGGTAGGAGAAGTAAGGAAGAATAAAGAGGGGGGGTAAACAGAAGGAGGAATGAACCATGAGAGACTGTGGAGTCTGGGAAACAAACTGACGGCTTCAGAGGGGAGAGGGTGGGGAATTGGGATAAGCCAGTTTTATGGTTATTAAGGAGGGCACATATTGCATCATGCACTGGGTGTTATATGCAAGTAATGAATCATGGAACATTGCATCAAGAACTGGGGATGTACTGTATGGTGACTAATATAACAAAATAAATATTATTTAAAAAATAATAAATAAATAAATGGTGCTGGGAAAATTGGACAGCTACATGCAAAAGAATGAAACTTGACCACTCTCTCACACCATGCACAAAGATAAACTCCAAATGGATAAGAAACCTTGATGTGAGACAGGAATCCATCAAAATCCTAAAGGAGAACATAGGCAGCAATCTCTTTGATATCTGCCACAGAAACATTTTTCATGACACATCTCCAAAGGCTAGAAACAAAAGAAAAAATGAACTTGTGTGACTTCATCGAGATAAAAAGCTTCTGCACAGCCCGGGAAACAGTAAAAAAAACTAAGAGGCAGCCCACAGTATGAGAAGATATTTGCAAATGACGCTACAGATAAAGGATTGGGATGCAAGGACTACAAAGAAGTTCTCAAACTCAATACACAAGAAACAAATAATCAAATCAAAAAATGCACAGAAGATATGAACAGACACTTTTCCAATGAAGACATACAAATGGCTAACAGACACATGAAAAAATGTTCAAAATCATTAGCCATCTGGGAAATTCAAATCAAAGCCACCTTGAGATACCACCTTATGCCAGTTAGAATGGCAAAAATGGACAAGGCAGGAAACAACAAATGTTGGAGAGGATGTGGAGAAAGGGGATCCCTCTTACATTGTTGGTGGGAATGCAAGTTGGTACAGCCACTTTGGAAAACAGTGTAGGTCCCTTAAAAAGTTAAAAATTGAGCTACCCTATGATCCAGCCATTGCACTACTGGGTATTTACCCCAAAGATACAGATGTAGTGAAGTGAAGGGCCATATACACCTCAATGTTCATAGCAGCATTGTCCACAATAGCTAAATCATGAAGGAGCCAAGATACCCTTCAACAGATGACTGGATTAAGAAGAGGTCATCCATATATATGATGGAATATTATTCAGCCATCAAAAAGAATGATTTCACATTTGCTGCAACATGGACGGACTGGAGGAGATAATGCTAAGCGAAATAAGTCAAGCAGAGAACAACAATTAACATATGGTTTCACTCATTTATGGAACATAAGAAGTAGGAAGATTGGTAGGAGAAGAAAGGGAAGAAGGAAGGGGTGTAAAAAGATGGGGAAATGAACCATGAGAGTGTATGGAGTCTGGGAAACAAACTGAGGGCTTAGAGGGGAGGGGGATGGGAGAATGGGATAGGCCAGTGATGGTATTAAGGAGGTCATGTATTGCGTGGTGCACTGGGTGTTATATGCAAGTAATGAATCATAGAACTTTACATCAATAACTTGGGATGTATTGTATGGTGTTTAACATAACTTAATAAAAAATTATTATTAAAAAAACTACATTGAGATACCACCTTAAACCAGTTAGAATGGCAAAAATGAACAAGACAGGAATTAAAAGTGTTGGAGAGGATGTGGAGAAAAAGGAGCCCTCTTATACTCTTGGCAGAAATACAACCTGGTACAGCAACTCTGGAAAACACCATGGTGTTTCCTTAAGATGTTAAGAATAGAGCTACCCTATGACCCAGAAATTACAGTATTGGGTATTTACCCCAAAGATACAGATGTATTGAAAAGAAGGGCCATATGCACCCAATGTTCATAGCAGCAATGTCCACAATAGGAAAACTGTGGAAGGAGCTGAGATGCCCTTCAACAGATGAATGTGTAAGGAGGATGTTTCATATATACAATAGAATATTACTCCGCCATCATACCATTTTCATTGAACTCGATGGAACTGGAGGGGATTATGCTAAGTGAAATAAGTCAAACAGGGAAAGACAATTATCATATGGTTTCACTCATATGTGGAACATAAGGAATAAAGTGGAGGACCATAGGGGAATGGAGGGAAAACAGAATGAGAAGAAATCAGAGAGGGATAGAAACCATGAGAGACTGTGGAGTCCAGGAACTAAACTGAGGGTTATAGAAGTGAGGGGGGTGGGAGCATAGGGTGGCAGGATGATAGGTATCAAGGAGGTGTGCTGAAAAAAAATTAAATATTTCCAATTTAAAAATATAAATAAAAACTTTGAATGTAGTAAATAAAAAAACAAACGTACAACTGACTACTCACATAGCCCTTTGCCCACTTCACAAAGCACAGAATGCATATTCAAGACTCTGAGAATCTACCTTCAGGCTCCACATTGAGTAGAAGAATAGAGCTCATTAAATTAAAGTTTATTTGTTATCATTTTTCATAAATAATTTTGATATAATCATATGTACATACATGTACACATATGCATACATACACATGTGCACGCATGTAGGCACACACACACTTTTTTTTAGCATAGATTTCTTGAGTTTCAATGCCAGCAAAATATCAGACATCCACTAATCATCCAAGAGAAGATAAAAAAAGAAACAAAACTTGGGGCAAGTTGTAGAAAAAGAACCAAAATTATTGGAAGATCTAGAGAAGCAGGAGGGAATTAACTGAAGAGAAGGTAATAAAACAAGAATATGACTTCCAAAGATTTTGTTTTTTACTCAGAAAATTCTAGTAGATGCCATAAGTTTTAAGAGAATACCTCATCGCCAAAGTAAATTTGGTGAAATTACTTTTTTAAGGGATCCATTCACTGATGCTCCATTTTGTAGGTTGACATGGAGAAAAAAATGACCTAAAGTCCTCTTCAGTATGGAATATGGTCCAATAAAAGCATGCCTTACAAATATACACAAATTAAACATATATGTTGAATAATACATCACTTTTCTCTGTATCTTGGTTTTAGGAGAAAGTTTTTAGTGAGGGGTTTGGTAAATTGTGTTAAGGAATGTTTTCCTCACAGCTTCAAGGTAAATGATGAAATGTGGGTCTTTTACAATGTTGTTAAAATGTTTGAAAACTCAAAATATAAGCCAACAACAATTTCTGCTATTAAAAGACCATGAAGTGATGACTAGGAAATTTTTGGTCATCTACTTGCCGCTCTGCAAACTCATTTTCTCCCACATGTTTTCCTCTCATCCAGTTTTATAGAGGTAGCATAAACGTCCCCAGTATTATCATTTGTACAAAGTCTTTATGGTCCCAAAACTTACACCAATTTTATGGACTATATCATAATATGGGTATTTCTTAAATACGGTCATATGCTTCTTTGCATCTACGCTAGAGTCTAGATAAGAAACAAGCAAGTAGAAAGTTTAGAAATAGATGTCAGGAAAGGATTCTGTATTTTGTCAAGGGTTTTTTCTGCATCTATTGACAAGATCATATGGTTCTTATCCTTTATTTTATTAACATGGTGCATCACATTGATTTATTTGAGAATATACAGCCACACTGCAGTCCAGGAATAAATCCCACTTGATTGTGGTGAATAATTCTTTTAGTGTATGGTTGAGTTTGATTTGCTAGTATTTTATTGAGAATTTTTGCATCCATGTTCATCAGATGTATTGGCTTGTAATTCTCCTTTTTAGTAGGGTCTTTGTTTAATTTTGGAATCAAGGTAATGCTGGCTTCAGAACATATCTCAACATCATAAAGATCATATACAAAAGACCCGTAGCTAATATCATCCTCAATGGGGAAAAACTGAAATCCTTTCTCCTATAGTTGAGCAAGACAAGTACTATTTAACATAGTACTGGAAGTTTTAGCCTCAGCAACCAGACAACAAAAAGAAATAAAAGGCATCCAAATTGGCAACAAAGAAGTCAAACTTTCACTATTTGCAGAAAACATGATACTGTATGTAGAAAAATTGCTCAAACTCATAATTGAATTCAGCAAAATTGCAGGATACAAAATCAATGTGCAGAAATCTGTTGCATTTCAGGTGCACTTGGGTGGCTCAGTCATTAAGCATTTGCCTTCAGCTCAGGGTGTGATCCCAGAGTCCTGGAATCAAGCCCCACATCGGGCTCACTGCTTCACTGGGAGCGAGCTTCTTCCTCTCTTCCTCTCCCCACTTGTGTTCCCTCTCTCACTGGCTGTCTGTCTCTGTCAAATAAATAAGTAAAATATTAAAAAAGAGAAATCTCTTGCATTTCTATACAACCATAATGAAACAACAGAAAAAAAAAAGAAATCAAGGAATCTATCTCTTTTTCAATTGCACCAAAAACAAGAAGATTCCCAGGAATAAATCCAATTAGAAGAGTAAAAGGCCTATACTCTGAAAACTTATGAAAGAAATTGAAGAGGACATAAAGAATTGGAAAAGGATTCCATGCTCACGGATCAAAAGAATAAACATTGTTAAAATGTCTATACTAACCAAAGCAATCTACACATTTAATGCAATATCCACCAAAATATCGCCATTTTTCACAGAGCTAGAAGAAACAATCCTAAAATTTGTCTGGAACCACAAAAGACCTGGAATAGCCAAAGCAAATTTGAAAAAGAAAAGCAAAGCTTCAGGTATCACAATTTCAGACTTCAAGCTATGTTACAAAATTGTATTCATCAAGACACTATGGTACTGACACAAAAACAAACACATAGATCAATGGAACAAAATAGAGAACCTAGAAAAGGATCAACAACTATGTGGTCAACTAATCATCAACAAAGCAGGGAAAGAATATCCAATGGAAAAAATACAGTCTCTTCAACAAATGGTGTTGGGAAAACTGCACAGCAACATGCAGAAGAATGAAATTGGAAAACTTTATTACATCATACACAAAAATAAATTCAAAATCAATGAAAGACCTAAATGTGAGACAGGAAACCATCAAAATTCTAGAGAAGAACACAGTCAGAAACTTCTTTGATCACAGCTGTAGCAATTTCTTACTAGACACAACACCACAGGCAAGGGAAACGAAAGCAAAAATGAACTATTGAAACTTCATCAAGATAAAAAGGTTCTGTGCAGCCACGGAATGGGAGAACATATTTGCAAATGACACTACAGGTAAAGGACTGGTATCCAAGATCTACAAAGAACTTCTCAAACTCAATACACGAGAAACAAATAAACAAATCAAAAAATGGGCAGAAGATATGAACAGACACTTTTCCAATGAAGACATACAAATGGCTAACAGACACATGAAAAAATGTTCAAAATCATTAGCCATCAGGGAAATTCACATCAAAACCACACTGAGATACCACCTTACGCCAGTTAGAATGGCAAAAATAGACAAGGCAAGAGACAACAATTGTTGGAGAGGATGTGGAGAAAGGGGATCCCTCCTACATTGTTGGTGGGAATTCAAGTTGGTACAGCCACTCTGGAAAACAGTGTGGCGGTCCCTTAAAAAGTTAAAAATTGAGCTACCCCTGGGGCGCCTGGGTGGCACAGCAGTTGGGCGTCTGCCTTCGGCTCAGGGCGTGATCCCGGCGATCTGGGATCGAGCCCCACATCAGGCTCTTCTGCTATGAGCCTGCTTCTTCCTCTCCCACTCCCCCAGCTTGTGTTCCCTCTCTCGCTGGCTGTCTCTATCTCTGTCGAATAAATAAAAAAAATTAAAAAAAAATTGAGCTACCCTATGATCCAGCCATTGCACTACTGGATGTTTACCCCAAAGATACAGACGTAGTGAAGAGAAGGGCCATATGCACCCCAATGTTCATAGCAGCATTGTCCACAATAGCCAAATCGTGGAAGGAACTGAGATGCCCTTCAACAGATGACTGGATTAAGAAGTTGTGTTCCATATATACAATGGAATATTACTCAGCTATCAAAACATTTGCTGCAACATGGATGGCACTGGAGGAGATAATGCTAAGTGAAATAAGTCAAGCAGAGAAAGACAACTATCATATGATTTCTCTCATCTATGGAACATAAGAACTAGGATGATCAGTAGGGGAAGAAAGGGATAAAGAAAGGGGGGTAAACAGAAGGGGGAATGAAACAGGAGAGACTATGGACTATGAGAAACAAACTGAGGGCCTCAGAGGGGAGGGGGGTGGGGGAATGGGATAGACCGGTGATGGGTAGTAAGGAGGGCACATATTGCATGGTGCACTGGGTGTTATACACAACTAATGAATCATCAAGCCTTACATCGGAAACCAGGGATGTACTGTATGGTGACTAACATAATATAATAAAAAATCATTAAAAAAAAAGATTCTGCACAGTGAAGGAAACAATCAACAAAACTAAAAAGCAATCTTCAGAATGGGAGAAGACATTTGTAAATGACATATCTGATAAATGATTAGTATCCAAAATCTATTAAGAGCTTATCAAACTCAACACCCAACAAATAACCTAGTTAAGAAATGGGCAAATGAAGTTTTTATCTTGATGAAATCCCAATAGTTCATTTTTGCTTTTGTTTCCCTTGCCTTTGGATATGTGTCTTGAAAGAAGTTACTGTGGCCGGTATTTGAAGAGGTTACTGTCTATGTTTTCCTCTAAGATTTTGATGGATTCCTGTCTCACATTGAGGTCTTTCATCCATTTAGAGTTTTTCTTTATGTATGGTGTAAGGGAATGGTCCAGTTTCATTATTCTATATGTAGCTGTCCAATTTTCCCAGCACCATTTATTGAAGAGACTGTCTTTTTTCCATTGGATATTTTTTTCTGCTTTGTTGAAGATTAGTTGACGATAGAGCTGAGGGTCCATTTCTGGGTTCTCTATTCTGTTCCATTGGTCTATGTGTCTGTTTTTGTGCCAGTACCATGCTGTCTTGGTGATCACAGCTTTTGTAATATAGCTTGAAGCCAGGTAACCCAGCCTTGTTTTTCTTTTTCATCATTCCCTTGGTAATTCAGGGTCTTTTCTGGTTCCATACAAATTTTAGGATTGTTTGTTCTAGCTCCTTGAAAAATGACAGTGGTATTTTAATAAGAATGGCATTGAAAGTGTAGATTGCTCTGGGCTGGATAGACATTTTTTAATTTTTTTAAATTTATTTGACACAGATAGAGACAGCCAGTGAGAGAGGGAACACAAGCAGGGGGAGTGGGAGAGGAAGAAGCAGGCTTCCAGTGGAGGAGCCTGATGTGGGGCTCGATCCCAGAACGCTGGGATCATGCCCTGAGCCAAAGGCAGATGCTTAATGACTGAGCCACCCAGGTGCCCCTGGATAGACATTTTTACAATGTTTACTTTTCCAACCCATGAGCATGGAATGTTTTTCCATCTTTTTGTGTCTTTCTCAATTTCTTTCATAAGTGTTCTTTAGTTTATAGAGATATATCCTTTACATCTTTGGTTAGGTTTATTCCTAGGTATCTTATGGCTTTTGGTACTATTGTAAATGGAATCAATTCCTTAATTTCTCTTTCTACAGTTCCATTGTTAGATTATAGAAAAGGAAGTGGTTTCTGTGCATCGACTTTGTATCCTGCCACATTGCTGAATTGCTGTATGAGTTCTAGTAATTTGGGGATGGAGTCTTTTGGGTTTTCCACATAAACTATCATTCATCTGCAAAGAGAGAATTTGACTTCTTTGCCAAATTGGATGTCTTTTATTTCTTTTTGTTATCTGATTGGTGAGGCTAGGACTTTACTATGTTGAACCATAGTGGTGAGAGTGGTCATCCCTGTTGTGTTCCTGATATTAAGGGAAAAGCTCTCAGCTTTTCTCCTTTGAGAATGATATTTGCTGTGGGCTTTTCATAGATGGTTTTTATGATACAGAGGAACATTCCCTCAAATGCCATACTCTGAAGAGTTAATGAGGAATGGATGTTATATTTTGTTAAATGCTTTTTCTGCATCAATTGAGAGGATCATATAGTTCTTGTCTTTTATTTTATTGATGTGTTCTACCACATTGATTGATTTGTGAATGTTGAACCACCCTTGCAACCCAGGCATAAAACCCACTTGGTCGTGGTGAATAATCACTTTAATGTTTATCCTGTTGGATCCTATTGGCTAGGATCTTGTTGAGTATTTTGGCATCCATATTCATCAGGGATATTGGTCTGTAATTCTCCTTTTTGATGGGGTCTTTTCCTGGTTTGGGGCTCAAGGTAATGCTGGCCTCATAGGAGGAGTTTGGAAGTTTTGCTTCTTTCTGTTTTTTTTTTTTTTTTTTGAACAGCTGCAGTAGAATAGGTATTATTTGTTCTTTAAATGTTTGGTAGAATTTCCCTGGGAAGCCATCTGGCTCTGGGCTTTTTTTTTTAGGGAGGTTTTTGATTACTGCTTCAATTTCGTTACTGGTAACACATCATTTTCATAGACATAGATGGACCTGGAGTGAATTATGCTAAGTCAAATAAGTCAAGCAGAGAAAGACAATTATCATATAGTTTCATTTACGTGTGGAACATAAGGAATAGCATGGAGGACATCAGGAAAAGGAAGGGAATACTGAAGGGGAGGGAATAAAAGGGAATGAACCTTGGACTCCAGGAAACAAACTGAGTGTCTCAGAGGGGGAAGGGGTGGGGAGATGGGTTAGTCCAGTGATGTATATTAAGGAGGTCACGTATTGCATGTTGCACTGCGTGTTATACGCAAACAATGAATCATGGAACACTTCATCAAAAACTAATGATGTACTGTATGGTGACTAAAATAATGTAAAAAAAAAAAAAGAAGTGGGCAGGAGACGTGAATAGACAGTTTTCAAAAAAAGATATCCAGATGGCTAATAGACACATGAAAAGATGGTTAACATTACTCATCATCAAAGAAATACAAATTAAAATCACAATGAGATACCATATCACAGCTGTGACAATAGCTAAAATTAAAAACACAGGAAGCAGCAAGTGTTACTGAGGATGCAGGGAAAGTGGAACTCTCGTCCACTGTTGTGGGAATGCATCCTGATGTAGCCACTCTGGAGAACAGTATGGAAGTTCTTCAAAAAGTTAAAAATAGAACTACCATATGATCCAGCAATTGCACTAGTAGGTATTTACCCAAAGGATACAAAAATACACATTCAAAGGGATACATGCATCCCAATGTTCATAGCAGCAATATCAACAATAGCTAAACTATGGAGAGAGCTCAAATGTCCATCGACTAAGGAATGGATAAAGAAGATGTGATATATACATGTGTGTATATGTACATACACATAATGGAATATTACTCAGCTATCAAAAGGAATGAACTCTTGCCATTTGCAATGACATGGATGAAGCTAGAGTGTACTCTGCTAAGTGAAATAAGTCAAAGAAAGACAAATACTATATGATCTCACTCATGTGAAATTAAAAAGAAACAGATGAAAATATGGGAAGGGAGAAAAGAAAAAAGGAGAGAGTAAAACAAGTCAGAAGAGACTCTTAATGATAGAGAACAAACCGAGGGTTGATGGAGGGACATGGGTGGGGGATAGGCTAGACTGGGTGATGGGTATTAGAGAGGGCACTTGTGATGAGCAATGGGTGTTGTATGTAAGTGATGAATCTGTGAATTTTACTCCAGAAACCAATATTGCACTGTATGTTAACTACTAAAATTTACATTTAAAATATGACAAAAAATAGATGTCAAATAACTTCTAAATTAGTATATATCTTTCTCAAAACTTTCTTGAGTTTCATTCTCCAGAGTCCAAATATTCACTACATCTACACATAAATATATCTTAGGAACTTCAAACTCATTTCAGGTTAAGTAAAATGTGTGGTTCTTCTCTGTCCTTCCTACCCAACCATGTTTCTTTGTTTGTGTTCCATAAACCAGTAAATGGTCCTGTATCTGTTTATTTATGAGAGAACCTGAAAAATCATCCTTGACTTTTCCCTCTCACTACTGCAGATCACATCTATTCCAAGTCCTGATCCTTCATTCCTGAAACACTGTTGTTAAGCTCTCTACCTCTTAATCTCATTCTTCAGGCATTGAGCAGAGATATTGATAAAGGCATTCTGCTTAAAACCATTCTACAAATTCCTATTGCTCTTAGGAGAAATTTTTAAACATTTCACATGGCTTTCAAGTGCCCATATGTTCCTTGGTCTCATTATAAAATTGTCTCTTAGTTTTCACATCTATAAAATGGGGATAATTATACCTTATAGGATTTTTATAAGGATTAACTGAGTAAATATTTATATGGCACTTACAGTTGTTCCTGGCACAGAATAAAAATTATATAAATGTTTATTAAACAAATGAGACTATTAAATAAACTATTCATCCTTTTTTATTTTCTCAACAATGTTGACTCCCTTTTAATTCCTTGACTACTTCAAACTTGTTCTCCCCTTAGCACCTCTGCCGAATTTAATTTCTCTACAAACATTTCTCTTCCCCACCTCATCCTGTTACCTCCATTCATTCTTTGGGCCCAGTTTTAAAAGGGAAGCTTTTGTTGACATTCCAATCTCCAAACTGAATTAAATTCCCCTACTACATATTTTATAGTATCTTCTACTTTTCCTTTGTTGGACTTATTACAATTCCAATTATTTGTGTGGTTTCCTGCTCAATGCCCATGTGCCAAACTAAATTAGAAGCCCCAGGATACCAATACTAAGATTGTGTTTGTGTTGTTTATGTTTTAACCTCACCATTTATCACAGTGTCTAGCTCACGATAGGTTCCTAATAAATGGTAAGAGAACAAATGAATTAGTGAATGAAAAATAATACCCCAACTCTCATGTATGTACACAATCCTGTTACTTTTGAGTTTCATACATGCCTTGTAACAAAATGACAGTGCAGTCTCAACATTTTATGAAAGATGAATTGCCAAAGCTGAGCTTTAGACACTCAGTTTGGATGGCTCTGTGTAGTGTGACCATTTGTTTAAAGATGTCTAAGTGTGAATATTAACACACAGTGTTATTCTGTCTTAAAAGATGTAGCAAAAGTAATGAATTCCCAAGCCAATGATAAATTATTTCCTTAGTCATAAAGGAGTTCAAATAAAGTTATTTTGTTTATAAGATGCTCTCTTGTTATCAGTGACTTTACAATGAGTTGAGTAATGCTTCCTAAAGTGGTAGGTTTGTCTTAGGGCCTTCAACTGGTCAAGTCTCCTTTTCTACACGTGGGATCGCAGGAAAGCAAGAGAAAATCATCTCTACAGAACCTAGCTGTGAGATATATGTGAGATTAAATCATACTCCTATAAACCAAAAAGAAAAATTTATTTTCCTTTTAACAATTTTAGATTTTTTAAAAAATCTCTGTTTCCAAGGGAACAGTGCAGTTAAATCACAAGCACTGGAGGAGCTTAAAAGCTTACTTCTACTTACCCCTAAAAAAAAAAGCTTCTATTTATTTGTATACTTGCTCTTATGCTCTGAAACCTCTTAGCCTTGGATTGGGTGATTTACAAAGGGATCAGCTCAACTCTGAGCCAAGAACTCTCCTTGTAACAAACAAGAGGTATAAACATTTTCATGGCAAGAACATATTTTGACATTATGAGGTAAACTATGTCCTCTTGGATACTAAGTGGCACAGGGAAAAAATAATTTACCTTCTTCAAGTTAGATACCCTTAGAGAATAAAGAGCACTCACCTAGAGGAGAAAATTACTTTTTCTTTATTGTTATGGTGTGCCTTCCTGACACTGTGTTCTTTTTGCCCTGGTCTGCCAAAGAGCTGGCTATTACGATTCATTTTTACACTCTTCTCTCCTTTCAGTGTATAGCTTGGGGAGGAATTCAGTGTCAAAATGAAGACTGTCATTTCTACTGAAAATCAAATGCCACAATTCATGGCCTTTGCATCCCAATGGCCTGCATCCTTTAGGATGCAGATTTGCACCCTAAAACACAGATAGTATCTACATTAAAGATAAAAGTGCATTTCCAAAAGAGAAACAGAACAGCAAGGTGTAAACATGTTCAACCAGGCTGATTTGCAGCCACATAGAAGCAGCTGGAGAATAAACATTCTGAATGATATTTCTTACAAAGACTCATTTCAACCATTTAAAACTACTTTGCTAAACTGTATAACATTAAATCTAGAGTTTAATTTGGCATTTAAGGGCCCTGCAACACTTTAGTGAGAATGAGGAGATGACCTTCCAGGAGATCCATGAGTTCTTTTCAGTCATGAGGGCATCATGTTATGTCCTCAAAAACTCAATTTCATAAATTATCCTTTGTGTCTTCCAAGAGTTAATGTGACCATCCTCTTCCCAAATGACTAACTTTTTTCATCTTCAGTGACAGGTGTGCCATGGACTTGATTGCATCAAAAACAAGCACTAACTAAGGATAAAATGTTTACAGAATTAAAGGCAAGAGAAAATATTAGACATATATCAAGATGGGCAGGTATAAAAAATACACAAGGGTGTCCTGACCCATCATGGTTTTCATGGAAGAATTAACTTCAAGCAGGCAATGATTTTTGTGGTTTGCTTTATTTTGTTTTCTGGGAATAGTGCTATATTAATTGAGAGAACTAGAACAGACCACAAGCCTTCATATGTACAGTTATTATTTTGGTAATGTGATTTTGCCCCAAGCTTTATTTATAAGCCTCAGTTTGCAGCCATAGAAAATTAACAGTTTAAAATAACCTTTTGGAGTAACATCAAATTAAAAGAAAAATAGTGTGATATTATGCTGCTGTAAATAGTAAATTGTAAATGAAATAGCATACCCTAATGTAATCCAGAGCACTGCTCATTTTCCCTTTGTATCCCCACAGGTAAAAAGAAATGCAGATCTAGAAAGGACTTAAAGGTAATCTTGTCTGATTTTTCAATTACATATAGTACCCTCTGCTCTTGTTAGATTCATATTTAATCTGTCTAGTCCCTACCAAACCCTATCAACATAATTATTTGGCTAATGAGTTTTAGGTTCCCTAAAAATAACACACGTAATATCAAACATGGAAAAGAGGGAGGGAGAAAGAAGGACCTACCTAAGATAGAATTGAAAAAAGGAGTGGACTTGACAGTATGCACCCCACCCTCTTGGGATAGTCAATGACTAGGAATCAATCTTCAGAACTCTGTCTCATATCCAGTTGTACATATTTTTGGCAAGCCTGGGCTCCCACCTCACTTTTAAGAAATAGCTAATCACTTCTGCAAGTTATTCTTCCATTTTCTTTCTGTATTCCTTTTTTCATTTCTATTTCAATTTTATTGTATAAAAAATTTTAAAATCAGTATGTGTTACCTAACTGAGATTTGCATTTCTCTCCTCCAGTACAGCTAGGACTTTATATGCTTGTTCATTTATTCATTTATTCAATCAATCATTTATAGATTGAATTTTATCTTCTAGAATTTGTGTTAGACAATGGGGTTGCTGTATTGGAGAGGACATAATTGTTCTTTCTCCAACATATAAAAATCCTAAGACAGAAAGTTATGTTGTGAATATAAAAATTAGAAAAGGTGGTCTTTCTTTCTTTCTTTCTTTCTTTCTTTCTTTCTTTCTTTCTTTCTTTCTTTCTTTCTTCTTTTTCTCTTTCTTTCTTTTCTTTCTTTCTTTCTCTTTCTTTCTTTCTTTCTCTTTTCTCTTTCTCTCTCTCTCTTTTGTTCTTTTTCTTTCTTTCTCTTTCTTCTTTCAATTCTGTGTTGACAAAGATAAGTAATAAAAGGATAAGAGACTTCTGCTTCTAGACAAGATGGAGTAATAGGGACTAGAGTTATTGCTCTGTCTGAAAGAACCCAAAACTAGAAACAATGTGTGAAATATGGTGTCAAGCTTTTAATGTCAGGCAACAAAGGACAGAGACTGGGAACAAATGAGGTGAGCTCTACAAATTTTTCAGCTTACTACCTTGAGATGGTTCTATTTACAGCAGAGGGTGGGGGAAACTAGGCACACCATGACAGATTCTTTGAGTTGAGAAGATGAACCCGAGAGTCCAGAAGGATCAAGGGACCTGAAGTTGGTGCAACTGAGTACTGGAGAAGACAAAGCTGAGCAAAGAATTCTCAATGTCTCAATAGGGTCCCCTTGAGAATATAGCAGAGTATTAATAAAGTCATGTATATTAGTAAACTACACAAAGCTGTGGGAAAAACACCCCAGAGGCTTAGAAATTATTGTGTTGAGGACCCACACAAGGAAAGTCATAAGGTGTTTTCCTATCAGGCAGATTAGAAAACTTTCCAATTCATGGAGTATTGGATAGAGTACCAGAAGTGGCTTCCTTCAGTAGTACAGAAGAGTTAGGCTAAATAAACCACTGCTCTGATTCAACTTAACACATTTTGAAAGAAAGACCAAAAAGAATCAATCCGGTCAAAGTAACTTTACAACACGGAGCAAAGCTCAAAAATATTTATAGCAATATGAACATATTTAGCAGTTAGAAAGGTAAAATTAAGAATGTTAGACATACAATCAAAATTNNNGGAATGCAAAGATAAGAAGAGAGAAAACAATCAAAACAACCAAGAAATGGCACAGATGTTAGAAGTTGCAGACAAGGACATTAAAAGGGTCCTTATATGAACATATTCCATATGTTCAAGAAGTTAAGCAGTGACATTAAAAATATAAAAACAGCAAACTCAAGTCTTCAGAGATTAAAATGTCTGAAATGAAAAATATACTGGATTGGAAAGTAGTAGATAAGACATTTGCAGGGGAGGGAGGAGTTAGGATGGCAGAGGAGTAGGGGACCCCTTTTTCAGCTGGTCCCCTGAGTTGAGCTAGATAGGTACCAGACCATCCTGAACATCCATGGAATCAGCCTGAGATGCAGGAACATACATCTGGGTCTCTACAAATGAACATCTCCAGCAATGAGTATTGAGGTAGGAAGCGGGGAGCCATGAAACTGCGCACAGATATCAGAAGATAAATGGAAGGGGGAGGGAACTGCCATGCTCAGTCACCGGGAAGTGGTAGGCATCTGCACGGGGGAATGGGTGGACTCATGGACCGGCACCCGCGAGAAAGCAGACTGAGACAATGAGCTGGGGAACACACAGGTCCAGACTGAAAACCGGAGCTCCAGAGCACCCACAAACCATACTGAAATGGAGCTCCAGAGCACGTGGGGGCAGCTGGTGGCTGGTGGTGATATAGAAACACAAAGGACAGAGACGTGCCAGCCCTGGAAGTGAGGGCTAGGACACCAGCTGTGGGGTGCACATCCAGGGACGCTGCAGGGTTGAGCAGCACCAACAGAAAGAGAGTTAAAGTGGCCAGAAAATCAGTGGAGAATGGTCCGCGATCCCTCTGTTCTGAGACAGAGGCTGAGATTTGGCTACTGCTGCTCTGATTCTCAGAAGAGGTACAGCAAACCTCCAGGGGAAGCTGCCAGAGAACAAAAGCCTGGAAATACTGGCTCACAGTGTGCCCATCCCTATCCACCCTCACAGGGGACACGGAGACTCTACCCAAACAGGGTTGCCTGAGTATCGGCATGGCTGGCCCCTTCCCCAGAAGGCAGACTGAAAAATCAAGAAGCCCACATCCCTAAGGTCCCTATAAAACAAATGCACACTGCATGGGTCCTGGTCAATAATTTGGGCTCTGGACAACCCCACAACCTCTCCTCATCAGAATGACGAGAAGGAGAAATCCCCCCCCCCAGCAAAGAAAAGACAATGAGTCTGTGGCCTCTGCCACAGAACTAATGGATATGGATATAACCAAATTATCAAAAATGGAGTTCAGAGTAACAATGGTCAAGATGATGTGTAGACTTGAAAAAAGTATTAACGAAAATGTTAATGAAAATATAGAATCTCTAAGGGTGGAAATGAGAGTGAATCTGGCAGAAAAAAAAAATCTATGAATCAAATGCAGTCAAAACTAGAGGCTCTGATGACCAGGGTTAATGAGGCAGAAGAACGTATTGGCGAATTGGAGGATGGGTTAGTAGAAGGGAAAGCTAAAACAGAAACTTGGCTCAAAAATATCCAATCTCAAGACTGTAGGTTACGGGAGATTACTGACTCAATGAAACGTTCCAATGTCAGAATCATAGACATCCCCGAGGGGGTGGAAAAAAACAGAGGGCTAGAAGAGATATTTGAACAAATTGTAGCTGAAAACTTCCCAAATCTAGAAAAGGAAACAAGCTTTGGTGTCCAAGAGGCAGAGAGGACCCCTCCCAAGCTCAACCACAACAAACCTACGCCACGTCATGTCATAGTGCAATTCGCAAATATTAGATCCAAGGATACAGTATTGAAAGTGGCCAGGGCAAAGAAATTTCTCACATACCAAGGCAAAGGTATCAGAATTACGTCAGACCTGTCTACACAGACCTGGAATGAGAGAAAGGGTTGGGGGGGCATTTTTAAAGCTCTTTCAGAGAAAAACATGCAGCCAAGGATCCTTTATCCGGCAAGGTTGTCATTCAGAATTGATGGAGAGATAAAGACCTTCCAGAATCCCCAATCACTGAACAATTTCATAACCATGAAACCATCCCTACAAGAGATATTAAGGGGGGTTCTATAAAAGTAAAAAGGCCCCAGGAGAAATACAGAACAGAAAGTCACAATGTATAGAAACAAAGACGTTACAGGCAACATGGCATCATTAAAATCATATCTTTCAATAATCAGTCTCAATGTAAATGGCCTAAATGCTCCCATAAAACACCACAGTGTTGCAGATTGGATAAAAACCATGACCCATCCATTTGCTGTCTACAAGAGACTCATTTTGAACCTAAAGATACATCCAGACTGAATGTAAAGGGATTGAATACCATCTTTCACACCAATGGACCTCAAAAGAAAGCTGGGGTAGCAATTCTCATATCAGACAGATTGGATTTTAAACCAAAGACATAGAAGGGCACTATATTATTCTTAAAGGATGTATCCAACACGTGGATATTACAATTATAAATATATATGCCCCGAACATGGGAGCAGCTAGATACACAAGCCACTCTCAACCGGAATAAGGAGACATATAGATAAAATATGTTAACAGTAGGGAACCTCAACACTCCATAATCAGAAATACACAGAGCACCTAAGCAGAAAATCAATAAAGAAACAAGAGCTTTGAATGCCATACTCAATGAGTTGGACCTCATAGATATATATAGAACACTACACCCCAGAACCAAAGAATACTCATTCTATTCTAATGCCCGTGGAACATTCTCAAGAATAGACCATGTTTAGGGTCAAAAAACAGGTCTCAACTGATATCAAAAGACTGAAATTATTCCCTGCATATTCTCAGAACACAAGGCCTTGAAATTGGAACTCAAGCACAAGGAAAAATTTGGAAGAAACTCAAACACTTGGAGACTAAGAACCATCCTGCTCAGGAATGATTTGATAAACCAGGAAATAAAAAATCAATTTGAACAATTTATGGAGACCAATGAGAATGAAAACACAACAGTGCAATACCTATGGGACACTGCAAAGGCAGTCCTAAGGGGAAAATACATAGCCATCCAAGCCTCACTCAAAAGAATAGAAAATTCTAAAATGCAGTTTATATATTCTCACCTCAAGAAGCTGGAACAGCAACAGAGGAACAGGCCCAATCCATGCACGAGAAAGCAGTTGATCAAGATTAAAGTAGAGATCAATGAATTAGAAACCAGGAGCACAGTAGACCAGATCAACAGAACTAGAAGCTGGTTCTTTGAAAGAGTAAAAAAATTGACAAACCACTGGGAAGACTTATCCAAACAGAAGAGAGAAAGGATCCAAATTAATAAAATTATGAAAAGGGAGAGGTCACCACCCAGACAAATGAAATTGGGAGGATTATTAGAAACTTTTATCAACAGCTATATGTCAATAAATTAAGCAATCTTGAAGAGATGGAGGACTTCCTCGACACCTATAAACTACCAAGATTGAAACAGGAACAAATTGATTTTTCAAACAGTCCAATTAATTATGAAAAGATTGAAACAGTGATAACAACATTCCAAACAACAAAACTCCAGGCCCGGATGGTTTTTCTGGGGAATTCTACCAGACATTCAAAGAAGAAATAATACCTATTCTCCTAAAGATATTTCAAAAAATAGAAACAGAAGGAAAGCTACCAAACTCATTCTATGAGGTCAATATTACCTTGATCCCCAAACCAGGCAAAGACCCCATCAAAAAGGAGAATTACAGACTGATTTCCCTAATGAATATGGATGCCAAAATTCTCAAAAAGATCCTGGCTAATAGCATCCAAGAGTACATTAAAAGGATTATCCATCATGACCAAGTGGGATTCATACCTGAGATGCAAGGGTGGTTCAACATTCGCAAATCTATCAGGTTCATAGATTTTATTAGCAAGAAAAAAGCCAAAATTCATATGATCCTCTCAATTGATGCAGAAAAAGCATTTGACAAAACACAGCATCCTTTCCTATTTAAAACCCTTCAGAGTGTAGGGATAGAGGGTACATTTCTCCATCTCATAAAAGCCATCTATGAAAGGCCTACAGCAAATATCATTCTCAAGGGGGGAAAGCTGGAAGCCTTTCCCTTAAGATCAGGAACATGACAAAGATGCCCACTCTTGCCATTATTATTCAACATAGTACCAGAAGTCCTTGCAACAGCAATCAGACAACGAGAAGGGGTAAAATGTATCCAAATCAGCAAAGAAGAAGTCAAAATCTCTCTTTTCACAGATGACATGATACTCCAAATGGAACACCCAAAAGACTCCGCTCCCGAACTATTAGAAGTTATAGAGCAATTCAGTAATGTGGCGGGATACAAAATCAATGCTCAGAAATCAGTTGCACATCTAAACATGAATAATGAGAATGAAGAAAGAGAAATTAGGGAATCCATCTCATTTACAATAGCACCAAAAATCATATGTTACCTTGGAATTAACTTAACCAGAGACGTAAAGGATTTATATTCTGGGTACTACAAATCACTCTTGAAAGACATTGAAGAAGACACAAAAAGATGGAAAAATATTCCATGCTCATGGATTGGAAGAATAAACATAGTTAAAATGTCCATGCTATCCAGAGCAATCTACACTTTCAATGCTATCCCGATCAAAATACCGAGGACACTTTTCAAAGAACCGGAACCAATAGCCCTTAAATTTGTATGGAACCAGAAAAGGCCCCGAATCGTGAATTGTTGAAAAGGAAAAACAAAGCTGGGGGCATCACAATGCCGGATTTCGAGCTGTACTACAAAGCTGTGATCACAAAGACATCATGGTACTGGCACAAAAACAGACAGATAAACAAATGAAACAGAATAGAGAACCCAGAAATGGACCCTCAGCTCTTTGGGCAACTAATCTTTGATAAAGCAGGGAAAAACATCCGGTGGGAAAAAGACAGTCTCTTCAATAAATGGTGCTGGGAAAATTGGACAGCTACATGCAAAAGAATGAAACTTGACCACTGTCTCACACCATACACAAAAATAAACTCCAAATGGATGAAAGACCTCGATGTGAGTCAGGAATCCATCAAAATCCTTGAGGAGAGCATAGGCAGCAACCTCTACGACATCAGTCACAGCAACATTTTTCATGACACATCCCCAAAGGCAAGAGGAACTGAAGATAAAATGAACTTGTGGGGTAACTTCTCAAACTCAATACAGGAGAATCAAATAAACAAATCATAAAATGGGCAGAAGATATGAACAGGCACTTTTCCAATGAAGACATACAAATGGCTAACAGACACATGAAAAAATGTTCAAAATCATTAGCCATCAGGGAAATTCAAATCAAAACCACACTGAGATACCACCTTACGCCAGTTAGAATGGCAAAAATAGACAAGGCAAGAGACAATAATTGTTGGAGAAGATGTGGAGATAGGGGATGCCTCTTACATTGTTGGTGGGAATGCAAGTTGGTACAGCCACTCTGGAAAACATTGTGGCGGTCCCTTAAAAAGTTAAAAATTGAGCTACCCTATGACCCAGCCATTGCACTACTGGGGATTTACCCCAAAGATATAGACATAGTGAAGAGAAGGGCCTTATGCACCCAATGTTCATAGCAGCTTTGTCCACAATAGCTAAATCGTGGAAGGAGCCATGATGCCCTTCAAGAGATGACTGGATTAAGAAGTTGTGGTCCATATATATAATGGAATATTACTTAGCTATCAAAAAGAACACTTTCCCAACACTTGCTGCAACATGGACAGCACTGGAGGAGATAATGCTAAGTGAAATAAGTCAAGCAGAGAAAGACAATTATCATATGATTTCTCTCATCTATGGAACATAAGAACTTGGAAGATCAGTAGGAGAAGAAAGGGATAAAGAAAGGGGGGGTAATCAGAAGGGGGAATGAAGCATGAGAGACTATGGACTCTGAGAAACAAACTGAGGGCTTCAGAGTGGAATGGGGTGGGGGAATGGGATAGGCTGGTGATGGCTGGTAGTGAGGGCACGTATTTCATGGTGCACTGGGTGTTGTATGCAACTGATGAATCATCGTATTTTACACCAGAAACCAGTGATGTACTGTATGGTGACTAACATCATATAATAATTATATATTTAAAAAAAAGACATTTGCAGCGGAAAAGATTCCTGAACTTGAAGACATAGAAGTTGAAATTATTGAGAACTTAAATATTGGGTTTAAATAAATTGAAAAAAATAATCAGTGAGCTACAGGACTAAGGTAGCAGCCTAACATCATGTTATTGCTATCACTAAGAGGGAAGAGGCATAACAAATTCAATGAAATGATGGTCAAAATGTTCAATATGTGATTCAAACTATATGAATCCCAATGAGGGGTGCCTGGGTGGCTAAGTCATTAAGCGTCTGCCTTTGGATCTCGGTGTGATCCCGGAGTTCTGGGATCGAGCCCCAGATCAGGCTCCTCTGCTGGGAGCCTGCTTCTTCCTCTCCCACTCCCCCTGCTTGTGTGCCCTCTCTCGCTGGCTTTGTCTCTCTCTGTCAAATAAATAAATGAAGTTTAAAAAAAAAAAGAATCTCAATGAATCCCAAGATAAAAAAAATTAATAAAAATGAGAGCAAGGCATATCATAATCAAATCTCAAGACTAGTTATGGAATGGAATACATCCATTTCTTCCAGATTGCCTAAATTGTTGGCATATAATTGCTCATAATATTCTCTTAAAATTATTTGTATTACCTCAGTGTTGGCTGGGATCTCTCTTCTTTCATTCATGATTTTATTTATTTGGGTCCCTTCTCTTTTCTTTTTGGTTAGTCTGGTCAGGGATATATAGGTATTATTAATTATTTCAAAGAACTGGTTCCTAGTTTCATTGATCTGTTCTATGGTGTGTGTGTGTGTGTGTGTGTGTGTGTGTGTGTGTGTGTGTGTGTGTTTCATTATTTCTATGTCACTGGTTTCTCTTCTAATCTTTATTCTCTTCTCCTGCTGGATTTAGGCTTTATTTGCTGTTCTTTTCCCAGCTCCTTTAGGTGTAAGGTTGTGTATTGGGGCTTTTCTTGTTTTTGAGAAACGCCTATATTGCTATATACTTCTGTCTTAGGACTGCTTTTGCTTCATTCTGAAGGTGCTGAACTGTCGTGTTTTCATTTTCCAGTTGCTTCCATTTATTCTTTAAATTCCTTAATTTCCTGGTATACTCATTTCTTCTTTAGTAGGACGTTCTTTAACCTCCATGTATTTGTGTTCCTTCCAATTTTTTTCTTGTGATTGAGTTCAAGTTTTAAAGCATTGTAGTCTGAGAATGGGCTGTGAATAATCTGAATCTTTGGTACTGGTTGAGACCTGATTTGTGACCCAATTTGGGATCTATTCTGCAGAATGTTCCATGTGCACTTGAGAAGAATGTGCATTCTGTTGCTGTAGAATGAAATGATCTGAATATATCTATTGATGGATCCATCCATAGAAACATATAAATTACCAAAACCGAAACAGGAAGAATTAGGAAACCAGAACAGACCCATAACCAAAAAAGAACTTGAATCAGTAATCAAAAATCTCCCAACAAACAAGAGTCCAGTACCAGGTGGCTCCCCAGCAGAATTCTAGCAAACATTTAAGTAATTAATAACTATTCTTCTGAAACTTTTCCAAAAAATAGAAATGGAAGGAGAATTTCCAAACTCATTCTATGAGGCCAGCATTAACTTGATCCCAAAACCAGATGAAGATTCTGCCAAAAAGGAAAATCACAGACCAATATCCCTGATGAACAGGGAGACAAAAATTCTCACCAAGACACTAGCCAATAGGACCCAACAGTCCTTTAAAAGGATTATTCACCAGGACCAAGTGCGATTTATTCCTGGGATGCAAGGGTGGTTCAACATTCACTAATCAATCAATGTTACACAACATTAATAAAAGAAAAGACAAGAACTATATGATCCTCTCAATGGTTGACAAAATACAGCATCCTGTTTTGATTAAAATTCTTTTTTTTTAAAGAAGAAAGCATCGAATTTAATGTTAACCGGGTCCTGTTCTTAGAAGGCCCCTGTTGAAGGCAGACCTCCAAGGTGCCAGGGCCGACTGGACAGGTGAGGATGCAAGTGTCAGTGCGGCTCGAATCAGGGTTACTTCAAAAACCCGTGTTTTCAGGAGGGGGGAGGGTGGGGCAGGGTGCACAAAGGCTCAGGCACTTGTAAGCTGCTACTTCCTCCAAATTGCCAAAAGTCCTGCTGAACCGCTGTTTCTGCCCGGTTCCATAGTGTAGGGAGAAAAGGAACATATTTTAATATCATAAAAGCCATATGCAAAAAAACCCATAGCAAATATCATCCTCAAAAGGAAAAAACTGAGAGCTTTTACACTAAGGTTAGGAACGTGACAGGGATGTCCACTGTCACTACTGTTGCTCAAGATAATACTGGAAGTCCTAGCCTCAGCAATCAGACAACAGGAACAAAAATAAAAGGTATCTAAATTGGCAGAGAAGGAGTCAAATTTTCACTCTTCACAGACGACATGATATTCTCTTTAGAAAACCCAAAGACTCCACCCCAAAACTGTTAGCACTGATACAGGAATACAGAAAAATCACAAGATATGAAATCAATGCACAGAAGTCAGTTGCATTCTATACACTAACATAAGGCAGAAGAAAGAGAAATCAAGGAATCTATCCCATTTATAATTGCAGCAAAAATCATAAGATACCTAGAAATAAATCTAACCAATGAGATAAAACATCTGTACTCTGAAAACTATAGAATACATGAAAGAAACCAAGGAGGACACAAAGAAATGAAAAACATTCCATTCTCATGGACTGGAAGAACAAATATTGTTAAAATGTCTATGCTACCCAAAGCAATCTAAACATCTAAAATAATTCCTATGAAAATACCATCATCCTTTTTCATAGAACTAGAACAAACAATCCTAAAATTCATATGGAACCACAAAAGACCCCAAATAGTCAAAGTAATGTTGAAAAAGAAAACCAAGCACGGAGGCAACACGATCACAATTCTGGACTTCAAGCTGTATTATCACAGCTATAATTATCAAGACAGTATGGTACTGGCACAAAAACAGACACATAGATCAATGGAACAGCATAGAGAACGGAGAAGTGGACCCTCAACTCTATGGTCAACTAATCTTCAACAAAGCAGGAAAGAATATCCAATGGAAAAAATCCAGTCTCTTCAACAACTGGTGTTGGGGAAATTGGAAAGCCATATGCAGATGAATGAAACTGGATCACTTTCTTACACCATATCCAAAGATAAACTCAAAATGGATGAAAGATCTAAATGTAAGATAGGAATCCATCAAAATCATAGATGAGAACACAGGCAGCAACCTCATTTGACCTTGGCTGCAGCAACTTCTTGCTAGATACATCTCCAAAAGCAAGAGAAACAAAAGCAAAATGAACTATTGGGACCTCATGAAGATACAAAACTTTTGCACAGCAAAGGAAACAGTGAGCAAAGACAACCTATGGAATGGCAAAAGATAGTTGCAAATGTCTTATCAGATAAAAGGCTGGTATCCAAAGCCTTTCTAGAATTTATCAAGCTCGACACTCAAAAAACAAAAAATCCAGTCAAGAAATGGGCAGAAGATACAAACAGATGTTTCTCCAAAGACGTATAAGTGGCCAACAGATACATGAAAAAAATACTCAACATCACTTGTCATCAGGGAAATACAAATCAAAACCTCATAGCAGTCAGAATGGCTTAAATTAACAACTCAGGAAACAACAGATAATGAAATATTACTCAACCATCAAAAAGAATGAAATCTTGCCATTTGTGTGACATGGATGGAGCCTGAGGGTATTATGCTACTTGAAATAAGTCAGTCAGAGAGAGACAAATACCATGTAATATCACTCATATGTAGAATTTAAGAAATAAAACGAACATATGGGAAGTGAATGAAAAATGAAATAAGATGAAAATCAAAAGTGAGGCAGAACATAAGAGATGCTGAATTCTAGGAAACTAAGAGTTGTTGGAGGGGAGGTGGGTGGGAAAAAGGTGCTGGGAATGGCCAGCAATCCCTATACAGACTGATGAAAGATTACTCCAAACTTTGCTATGAAAGAGAGGAGAAGGCAAGGGGTCAATGCTCAGAGGCAAAGACACTTTGCTCTTCTTTGCTCCCACTTTTACTGGTCCTTCAGGATAATCACAAATCCTTATCACTGTTCCTCAAGCACATGTTGTGTGACAAGGGATCTTCCTGAACTGGGAGGATCTGTTTCAAAAGATACAATATGCTAATTTGCATGTTCTATGAGTTCTGTTAAACATAGCCTAAGGGACAATGCCTACATCTCTAAGATCACAGGGCGGCTGTTTGGGCTAGGAAAGTTTTGGAAAGGCAATTCCCCATGGCATTCCAACAGCAGAGTGGTCACACAGGCTTCAGCATTCCAAAGGCCTACATCCTTCTCCAAAACCTTCCCTGCCCTCAGTGGCCTCTATGTTACATTTTAGCAAGCCAGGTATTATGACTGATTTCATGCTCTGCATCAACCCAAACACAAAGGGATAACTGCATGATGGGCATTAAGGAAAGCACTTGATGTAATGAGCACTGGGTTTATCTATTTATTTTTATTTATTTTTTATTATATTATGTTAGTCACCATACAGTACATCCCTAGTTTTCAATGTAAAGTTCCATGATTCATTACTTGCGTATTAACACCCAGTGCACCATGCAATATGTGCCCTCCTTAATACCCATCACCAGCCTATCCCATTCCCCCACCCCCTCCCCTCTGAAGTCCTCAGTTTGTTTCTCAGAGTCCATAGTCTCTCATGGTTCATTCCTCCTTCTGTTTACCCCGAGCACTGGGTTTATATGCAACTGAAGAATCTTAATACTACTTCTGAAACTAATAATACTGATAAAATAATAATATTAATAGTAAAAATAAAAACAACTAGTGATAAAGAGAAAATCCTACACATAGCCAAAGATAAAAATGACTTCTTACATACAAGGAAGAATATATGGATGATGTCAAATTTCTTGTTGGAAATAATGCAAGTAAGAAGATACTGGAACAACATATTTAAAGTAATAAAAGAAAAAATTCAAATAAGAATTCTACAGCCATCAAAAAAAATCTTTCAAAAATAGAGGTAAAATAAACCCTCTACTTGGCATGGAAAGCCAGAAGACTTAATCTACAGCAGATCCATACACCAAGAAATACTAAAGGAAGTACTTTAGGGAGAAAAAAATGACACCAGATGAAAAATGTATCTACACAAGGAAGGGAAAATATGAAGGTCAGTAAACAAATAAATATACGCTTTTTTTCTTAGCATTTAAATCTCTAAAAGATAACTGAGTAGGACTTCTATTTCTAGAAAAATAGAGTAGACATCTTTCCTTAATTCCTTCTACTAATGCAACTAAAAATCATGGTGGATATATATAAAACAAACAGAAAAAGATTCTGAAAGATGGAGCAAAGAAGGCACACTGGAACTTTAAAACCCAAGGAATGATGTGGTGGTCAATTCTCTGGCTTTTCTTTCTGCCTCATATACCCCAGACTGGGTGCCAAAGAAGCCAGCAACCAATAAAATGCCAAAAGGCACAGACAAAAAAGCACCAAGAAAATCCTAGTTTCTCTACCTGTAAGATTAGAGAAAGGATCAATTCAGGGAGGAGAAAAGCAAAATAAAACAAAAACCTTAATGGTGAAGACTAAATGCTATCCATCTAAGATCAGGAACAGACAAGAATGTCTGCTCTCACCACTGTATTCAACAACTACAGTCAATGCAATAAGTGAAAAAATAATAAAACAATACAAGAAATAGAGGGGAGTTAAGATGGCGGAGGAGTAGGGGTCCCCTTTTTCAGCTGGTTCCCTGAGTCGAGCTGGTTAGGTACCAGACCATCCTGAACATCCACAGAATCAGCCTGAGACGCAGGAAGATACATCTGGATCTCTACAAATGAACATCTCCAGGGATGAGTATTGAGGTACGAAGCGGGGAGCCATGAAACCACGCACAGATATTGGAAGATAAATGGAAGGGGGAGGGAGCCACCGCATTCGGGCGCTGGGAAGAGGTAGCCACCTGCACTGGGGAATGGGCGGACTTATGGACCGGCACCTGCGAGAGAGCAGACTGAGACAGTGAGCCGGGAAATGCGTGCAACCAGTCTGAAAACCAGAGCTCTGGAGTGCGTGAACCACACTGAAACGGAGCTCCAGAGCACGCAGGGGCGGCTGGTGGCTGGCGGTGTTAGAAACACAAAGGACAGAGATGTGTCAGCCCTGGAAGTGAGAGCTGGGATGCCGGCTGTGGGACGCACATCCCAGGATGCAACAGAAACAGAGTTAAAGTGGCCAGAGGGGCCCAGTGGAGAACTGTCTGCAATCCCTCTGTTCTGAGACAGAGGCTGAGATTCAGCTACTGGTTCTCTGACTCTCAAAAGTGGCACAGCAAACCGCCAGGGAAAACCGCCAGAGAACAAAAGCCTGGAAATACCAGCTCACAGTGTGAACATCCCCCTCTCCCCTCACAGGGGACAGTGCAACTCTAGCCAAACAGGGTTGCCTGACTATCAGTGCAGCAGGCCCCTCCCCCAGAAGGCAGACTGAAAAATCAAGAAACCCACATCCCTAAGGTCCCTATAAAACAAGTGCACACTGCATGGGTTCTAGTCAATAATTTGGGCTCTGGACAACCCCGCAACCTCTCCTCATCAGAATGACGAGAAGGAGAAATCCCAACCCTCCCGCAAAGAAAAGACAATGAGTCTGTGGCCACTGCCACAGAACTAATGGATATGGATATAACCAAATCATCAGAAATGGAGTTCAGAGTAACAATGGTCAAGATGATGTGTTGACTTGAAAAAAGTATTAATGAAAATGTTAATGAGAATATAGAATCTCTAAGGGCGGAAATTAGAACGAATCTGGCAGAAATTAAAAATTCTATGAAGCAAATGCAGTGAAAACTAGATGCTCTGACAGCCAGGGTGAATGAGGCAGAAGAACAAATTAGTGAATTGGAAGATGGGATGGTAGAAAAGAAGGAAAAAATGGAAACTTGGCTCAAAGAAATCCAATCTCAAGAATGTAGATTACGGGACATTACTGACTCAATAAAATGTACCAATTTCAGACTCATCGGCATCATCGAGGGAGTGGAGAAACAGAGAGATCTAGAAGAGATATTTGAACAAATTGTAGCTGAGAACTTCCCTAATCTGGCAAAAGAAACAAGCATTCATATCCAAAGGCAGAGAGGACCCCTCCCAAGATCAATGAGAACAGACGTACACCACATCACATCATATTGCAATTTGCAAATATTAGATTCAAATATACAGTCTTGATAGCGGCCAGGGGGAAGAGAATCCTCACGTACAGAGGGAGGAATCAGAATAATGTCAGACGTCTCTACAGAAACCTGGCAATCCAGGAAAGGTTGGCAAGACATATTCAGAGCTCTAACTGAGAAGAATATGCAGCCAAGTTTCCTTTATCCAGCAAGGCTGTCATTCAGAATTGATGGAGAGACAAGGACCTTCCAAGATTGGCAAAAACTGAAAGAATATGTGATCACCAAGACAGCCCTACAAGAAATATTATGGCAGGTTCTGTAAAAGTAAAAGGACCCCAAGAGTGATACAGAACAGACCATTACAAACTATAGAAACAAAGACTTCACAGGCAACATGACATCATTAAAATCATATCTTTCAATAATCACTCTTAATGTGAATGGCCTACATGCTCCCATAAAACACCACAGGGTTGCAGACTGGATAAAAAGACACGACCCATCCATTTTCTGTCTACAAAAGACTCATTCTGAACCTAAAGGTACATCCAGACTGAAAGTGAAGGGATGGATAACCATCTTTCATGCCAAGGGACTGCAAAAGAAAGGTGGGGTAGCAATTCTCATATCAGACAGATTACATTGTAAACTAAAGACAGTAGTTAGAGATACAGAGGACACTATATTATTCTTAAAGGATGTATCCAACAAGTGGATATGACAATTATAAATATCTATGCCCCCAACAGGGGAGAAGCTAGATACACAGCCAAATCTTAACCAGAATAAAAAGACATACAGATAAAAATATGTTAATAGTAGGGGACCTCAACACTCTGCTCTCAGCAATAGACAGAAAACCTAAGCAGAAAATCAACAAAGAAACAAGATCTTTGAATGATATACTAGACCAGATGGACCTCATAGATATATACAGAACACTACACCCCAGAAAGACAGAATACTCATTCTTTTCAAATGCACATGGAACATTCTCCAGAATAGAAGATATACTGGGTCACAAAACAGGTCTCAACTGATACCAAAAGACTGAGATTATTCCCTGCATATTCTCAGACCACAATGCCTTAAAACTAGAACTCAATTACAAGGGAAAATATGGAAGAAACTCAAACACTTGGAAACTAAGAACCATCCTGCTCAAGAATGATTGGGTAAACCAGGATATTAAAAAGGAGATTAAGTCATTTTTGGAGACCAATTAGAATGAAAACACAGTGGTCCAAAACCTATGGGACACTGCAAAGGCAGTCCTAAGGGAAAAATAGATAGCCATCCAAGCCTCACTCAAAAGAATAGAAAAATCTAAAATGCAGTTTTTATATACCTCAAGAAGCTGGACCTGAAACAGAAGAGCAGGCTTAACTCATGCATGAGAAGGCAGGAGATCAAGATTAGAGCAGAGATCAATGAATTAGAAAGCAGGAGCACAGTAGAGCAGATCAACAGAACTAGAAGCTAGTTCTTTGAAAAAATAAATAAGATCGATAAGACACTGGTCAGACTAGAGAAAGGAATAGAGAAAGACAAAGAGAAAGGATAGAGAAAGGACCCAAATTAATAAAATTATGAATGAAAGGGGCAAAATCACAACCAACACCAATGAAATAGGAAGGATCATTAGAAACTTTTTTTCAACAACCATATACCACTAAATTAAACAACCTGTGAGAAATGGCTGCCTTCCTAGAAACCCTATAAACTACCAAGACTGAAACAGAAAGAAATTGATTATTTAAACAGACTGATTAATTATGAAGAGATTGAAGCAGTGATCAAAAACCTCCCCAAAAACAAGAGTTCAGGGTCCGATGGATTCCCAGGGAATTCTAACAAGCATTCTAAGTATAAATAATAGCTATTCTCCTGAAGCTGTTTCAAAAAATAGAAACAGAAGGAAAACTACAAAACTCATTCTATGAGGCCAGTATTACCTTGATCCCCAAATCAGGCAAAGACCCCATCAAAAAGAATTATAGACTGATATCCCTGATGAATATGGATGTCAAAATTCTCAACAATATCCTAGGTAATAGCATCCAACAGTACATTAAAAGGATTATGCATCATGACCAAGTGGGTTTCATCCCTGGGATGCAAGTGTGGTTCAACATTCACAGATCAATCCATGTGATAGATCACATCAACAAGAAAAGAGTCAAGAACCGTATAATCCTCTCAAATGATGCAGAAAAAGCATCTGACAAAATACAGCATCCTTTCCTGATTAAAAGCCTTCAGAGTGTTGGGGTAGAGGGGACATTCCTCAATTGCATAAAAATTATCTATGAAAAGCCTATGGCAAATATAATTCTCAATGGGGAAAAGCTGAAAGCCTTTCCCTTAAAATAAGGAACACGACAAGGATGCCCACTCTCGCCATTATTATTTAACATAGTACTAGAAGTCCTTACAACAGCAATCAGACAATAAAAATGGTAAAAGTTATTCAAATCGGCAAAGAAGAAGTCAACTGTCTCTCTTCACCAATGATATGATACTCTATATGGAAAATCAAAAAGACTCCACCCCCAAATCACTAGAACTTATACAGCAATTCAGTAATATGGTGGGATACAAAATCAATGCTCAGAAATCAGTTGCATTTCTATACACGAACAATGAGACTGAAAAAAGAGAAATTAGGGAATCCATTCCTTTTACAATAGCACCAAAAATCATACATTATCTTGGAATTAACTTAACAGGAGACATAAAGGATCTATATTCTAGGAACTACAGATCACTCTTGAAAGACATTGAAAAGACAAAAAAAAAAA